>NC_061832.1:11744745-11769745 GCF_019202785.1 Penaeus chinensis
CATTTCCTTGTAAATGACCTTCGTCCTGCCTACCAAGCTCTGAGAAAGCTGAACTCCAAGCCCCCCTCACAGACGGCTGCAGTCCGCTCAGCAAGTGGCCAGATAATCTCAGATCCTGATGGGGTGCGTGTGCGTTGGGCTGAGTATTTTGAGCAGTTGTATAAGGTTGATCCACCAACAGTTAACATGGATGCGGGTAATGTTGAGACTCCTCTGCCAGATCCACCCATCAGCGAGGATCCACCCTCCCTGACTGAAATCAGGGGGGCGATCTCCAAGCTGAAGAGTGGTAAAGCAGCAGGTGTCTGTGGCATCCCAGCCGAATTGTTAAAGGCTGGTGGAGAACCTATGGCAAGGGGCTTGCATGCAGTCCTGTCTGCCATCTGGCAGACTGGTACCTTTCCCCCTGACCTGCTGAGGGGTGTGGTCATCCCTCTCTGGAAGGGGAAAGGGGATCGGTGGGACTGCAGCAATCACCGAGGCATTACACTACTCAGTGTACCAGGCAAGGTACTCGCACACATTTTACTGAGACGTATCAGGGACCACCTGTTGAGGCACCAAAGACCGGAGCAATCTGGTTTCACTCCTGGTAAGTCCACAATAGACCGCATCCTGGCGCTTCGAATCATTATAGAACGCCGTCGTGAGTTCGGACGTGGGCTGCTCGCAGCCTACATTGATCTCAAGAAGGCGTTTGACACGGTGCATCGCGAATCTCTTTGGGAGATCCTGAGACTAAGAGGAATTCCAATAAGGATTATTGGACTAATAGCAAACCTGTATACAGGCACTGAAAGTGCTGTAAAGTGTGGTGGGGGCCTGTCGAGCTTCTTCCCTGTTAGTTCAGGGGTGAGGCAAGGCTGTGTTCTTGCACCAACACTTTTCAACACTTGCATGGATTGGATACTGGGAAGAGCTACTGTCCAAAGTCACTGTGGAGCAACTCTGGGCAATATCAAGGTTACAGACCTTGACTTTGCCGATGATGTTGCCGTACTCTCTGAATCTCTGGAAACCCTTGTAGCGGCTCTTGATGCATTTAGCAATGAAGCGAAGCCCCTGGGGCTAGAGGTCTCCTGGACCAAGACCAAGATCCAGGATTTTGGGGGCCTGCTAGGAGACCCTGTACAGTCGATACGTGCTTGCGGGGAAAACATCGAAGTCACAAAGAGCTTTATATACCTCGGTAGTGCATTTCACGACTCTGGGCTGTCAGACCAAGAAGTCAGTAGACGGATTGGCCTGGCAGCAGGGGTCATGAAATCTCTCGACAAGAGTATTTGGAGATGTCGGTACCTGTGCAGAAGGACCAAGTTACGTGTTTTCAAGGCCCTGATACTGCCAGTTTTACTCTATGGTAGTGAAACTTGGACACTATCTTGTGCTCTGGAATCTCGTCTTGATGCCTTTTGTAACAGATCCTTGCGCCGGATCATGGGGTACAGTTGGCAGGACCATGTGTCCAACCAACGGCTGCACCGTGAGACCGGTACAGGACCTGTTACTTGCACAATCCGTGATCGCCAACTCAGGCTATATGGCCACTTGGCTCGACTCCCACAGGATGATCCTGCCCATCAGGTTGTCTCTGTCCGAGACAACCCTGGGTGGAGGAGGCCTGTGGGACGACCGAGAAGGTCGTGGCTTGGGCAAATCGATCAAACCTGTCGTGAGGAACTAGAGATGGGCCGAGCCCCTGCCTGGCGGCTCGCCATGAGGGATCTTCGTAGGTGGAAGCGGAGGGTGGATGCGGCTATGCGCCCCTGCCGGCGTTAGCTCCATAATGATGATGATGATACGAAGTATAACAGAATAAGCACACAGACATACTACGAATTGGATCTTTAAGGGTTATTTCGTTCACTAATTGAAATTCCGAGGCTTTTCAATGTATCACTGTTCACGTTTATTTCATTGTTTATTTACCGCGCACTTTACATAATCTAGACCAGCATGCAGTCTCCTCGCTGGTTCCTTCTTCAGAATAGTGCCGGTAGTACAGCTTCTTATGACTATCAGCCCACAGTTCTAAAAGAACATAAAACAAAAACGAAATAGAATTTGACCCTTATTCCCATATCCATCTGGTAATCAATGTAACATTCCAACCTAATTTACATATATACAATAAAAAACAAAGCTATAAATTGCTACACATATAAACGTACCTTATATATTAAATTATAACCAAATTATCAGCAGCCGATATGACACTATCGTGGCCCACACCTCGGGACTAGCACTCCTCCGTGTAACAATCGTCACGGCCTCCTCTGCTATTTAGCTGTTCACGGATTTCGTTGGAGATATAAGTGGATTGCTTTTTATATAATTTCTTTACTCTTTTTTATGACGTGGGAAATATTGCATACATGGTTGAAGTTTTCACCTGAATTGCACAAGATGATTTTTTAGTTGATGCATATAAACGAAGTGCGTAGGAGAAACGAGAAGCTAAAGTGTTTTTTTTTTATTTTATTATCTTTAATGAAATGTGTTGAAGAAATTGTGTAATAATGGTTGATTTTCAAGAGTGCAAATAATATTTTTAGTCGGAATTTCTGTAATTAATTGCTTTCGAGCTATTTCTGATTAATAGTTTATTTTGTTTATGTTATTTTAGTTTATTCTATTATATTTACTTATCTTTATTTACTATTTATCTATCTATTTATTTAACTATTTATTGATTGATTGACTTATATTAGGAACTGCGTTGTAGATTTTTCTAGTTTATGCTTTTTATGAACAGCTTTTGGAACTTGGATATTTTCCCCCATCAGTAACTCTCTTCTGACATATTAGTCCCCCTATCCCTCTTCCCATTTATTGTCGGTCACTGATCCCATAAAACAGAAGTTAATCACCTTGTTGCAATTTATGTGAAGTCGTTAAGAGGAATATGAAACCATTGTTCATATTTCCCCCATTCTTGTCTCGCATTTCTCCATGTATCTTATTCATCTTCTCTCCCTCCTCCGTTTCCATCGTTAATTAATGTTTTTTTTTTTGTTTTTTTTTTTTTAAATCGTTTTCCTATTTCGTATATTCTATCATTCATTTCTCTACTGTTAACATGTCTTCCTCGTGTTTCCCTTACAACGTGTCTGTCTGTATCATAAGCACCGCCATTATTGCATTTCTCCGTTATTTATTACTACGTTTCCTTTGAGTGCTTCTCCTTCCTCTTTGTTTCCTCTGTCCTTTATGTATCTGCCATTTTGACCATTAATGAAATACACGAGGTTCGGAGAACTCTCTTGCTCTCTTCATAAATTACTTACTATAAAGAAACATACGCATGCAAGCACACACAGGCACATATACACGCGCGCGCACACGCACACACACACACACGCGCGCGCACATGCCCACACACGCACACGCGCACACACGCACGCACACACACATACATGCATATCTGTGTGTGTGTGTGTGGGGGGGGGTTTGTCAGTGAGAAAGAGAGAGAGAGAGAGGGGGGGGGGGGGCAGACAGACAGACAGAGACAGAGAAAGAAAAAGAAAGACAAAGAAAACGACAAAGACCAAGTAACGGGGGGAAAAAAAGCAAAGTAAGGAAAAATAAAATAAACGAGAGGTAACAGAATAAACACAACGAAACAGAAGGAGAGTAAACAACCATCGCCCTCTTCCACACGACAAAACGGACAGAAAACCTAACACTATTATCCTTCGCATAAAACACACATCAAGCAGCCTCTGAAATGGGCTCTGGTGAAAAGGGAAGAGGGTGTGAGTAAAAAAGGCCTTAAGGGACAGGAAACACAGGTCATAAAGCCCATATACATAGTCTGAATAACTACTTTAGGAAGGATAAAGATAGGACGGACGGGTGTAATAGCCTGTTTAAGTAAAAACAGACTGAATACGAAAGTTTTTATTCATGTGAAATTGTCCTTAGACTAATAAGCATGTGAAGATAAAAGAAGATGGAGGAGGAGATGAAAAAGAAGGATAAGAAAGAGGAGGAGGAGAAGTAGAAGGAGAAGTAGGAGGAGAAGAAAACAGTAAGAAGAACGAGGAGAAGAAAAAGAAGGAGAAGGAGAAAAATAAGAAAAAGAAAATAAGAAGGAAACGAAGAAAAAAGATGGAGAAGTAGAAGAGGAAGAAAATAAGAAAAAAAAGAACAAGAACTTCCATGATAACTTTGAAAGCGGATATAGTTTAAAAGATTCCTATAAATATATAAAGATTTAGATCGTCAAGAATTTCGTCACAAGGAGAAAGAAAAATTTAGATTATCAATACTTTCATCACAAAAACAGATAAGAATTTACGTAGAGGAACTGGCCATTACCGCGGGGTAAATGGCAATTTTCTGCAATACTTTGCTTTCACACTAACTTCCGTTAAGTGTCTTAAGTCAGAGAACTTTTTCTTTTTCACAATTTCTCCCTCTTTTTTCTGTCCTGTTCTGTCTCGCCGACCTGCTCTCGTCGCCTCTAATTAGAGCTGTTTCTTTCTCTTTCCGACTCCCCCCCCCCCCCCCCCCCCTCTCTCTCTCTCTCTCTCTTTGTGTTTGTGTGTGTGTGTTTCTCTCTCTCTCTCACTCTCTCTCTCTCTCTCTCTCTCTCTCTCTCTCTCTCTCTCTCTCTCTCTCTCTCTCTCTCTCTCTCTCTCTATTTATCCTTCTATCTCTCGCTCTTTCTCTGTCTTTGTCTGTCTGTCTGTCTGTCTGTCTGTTTATTATTCTCTCTGTCTCCCTCTGTGTGTGTGTGTGTCTTTCCTTGTGTCTCTCTATCTATCTATTTATCATTTTTTTCTCTCTTGTGTGTGTGTGTGTATGTGTGTGTGTTTCTCTGTCTCTGTCTGTCTATCTCTCTACATTTATCTATCTATCCATCTTCCGTTTCTGTGTGTATTATCTCTCTCTCTCTCTCTCTCTCTCTCTCTCTCTATATATATATATATATATATATATATGTATGTATGTGTGTGTGTGTGTGTGTGTGAGTGTGTATGTGTGTGTGTGTATGTGTATATATATATAAATACACACACACACACACACACACACACACACACACACACACACACACACACACACACATACGCACACATGCGCGAGCGCGTGCGCACACACACATGCACATGATAATTGTAAAATAATGACTCTTTTGGTAAACACATGTCAGTCTTAAATGTATTAGGCAGTCATAAAGATGTAATGCACGAATTGCGTTGTGTAAAGATTTTATACACACGTACACATAGTCTCGTTACGGCATCGGGAGAGGGCAGACATCTGAGATGCTGCCTTTCTCAAGCAACGACCTTCAGTGAGCAACCACCCATTCTTGTCATCAAACACGCACACGCTCAAATTACTCCGCGCTTTGTGTAGACTGTGAATTTATGAATACACATAACACAGATCAACGTGTTTATCTTTCCGGATAATGTAAGAAACAATATAGACATAAATAACGTACACACACTCACACACATATATAAATAAACATCTCTCTCTCTTTCTGTACATTACGTTCATCTTCATATGATGAATATTATAAGAACGATTGGCACTGATATGAAATTCCAGACAACGAGCAGGAAAGTAGATTCACTGGATATCCAGGATTGACAATCTCATAGTCATCTATTCACAAGACTTATATAAGGGAAACATAATACATATTATAAGAAGGTAGAAAAAATAAGAATACAAGCCACTATTGAAAACATACCTAAGGCATCACTTATGTAAGGTAATTACATTACCTTGTGGCAGTCAGGTGGTAGATGTATACCAGTCTATTACAACTTTATCATATGATTACAATGTCTTCAGGCATTGTCTATGTTTAAGAAAAGCCACATTATTTCATCCTGCAATCTTTAAGCAATGTGCTTTTCATCAAAGAAATAACATATCGCTCCTACAAACTGTGCAGTATCCGTACATTTTTTTTTAATGCTTTCGTGGAAAGTCTAAAATTCCCCATGGAAACTTTTTATTGTTATTATTTTTGTTATTTTCCTTCTTTGCTTATGCTTATATTTTTGTTTCTGTTTTTGGTTTGTCTTTTATTTTGTTTTTGTTACCTGCGTCCTTTCTTAAGTTCAATCTGTAACAGCTGCATTACTCTGTTTTATTATTTGTATTAGGATAATTGACTAAACGCAGTAGACACGATTGGCAATGATATGATATAATGAGTTCATTATTATTTTTATTTCTATGTTCCATTGTCATTACAGTTATTCTATAACCATTACTATTATTATCAATATCATTATGATTCTTCTCATTATCACTTTTATTATTACTGTCATTATTAATATTGTTATTATCATACTTATTATTATCGTTATCATTTTTATTATTATTATTATTATCATTATTATTCCTCCTTAGAGAAAGGATACAAGAAGCGATAAGTCACTTGGGACGCATAAAAAATAAGGAAAGGAAATGACATGAGACATTTGAAGAAAAAAAAAAAAATATATATATATATAATATAATTCATATATCCATTAAGATACCTGGAGAATCTGTATAAAATTTACGTTAAAATGTCTGATGCTCATATTCATGATGCAAAAGAGCTGCTTTAAATTGTAGTGTGTGTGTGTGCGCGCGTGTGCGCATGTATTTATGTGCGTGTATATGTATGTGTGTTTTTTTGTGTATTCGTGTGTATTTCTGTTGAGACTAACCGATTTGGCGATCTTTCCCTTTATATATAGGGTAGAGGAAGGTGCTATGCTTGAGAAGAATGGCCTTAACAAACAGATTCTTTCATGTCCTGCCTCCTAATTATCCTCTAAACACATGAGTCAATTTCGCATGGTTTTCAGATTGAATGGTACGGAATCACTTTTGCTTCACTACATTCACCTCAAAGATGTTGAGCTTTGATGTTTGTGGGGAAAATGAAGGGAAAATCACAGAGATATTTTACTCTCCAGTCAGAACATTTTCTTAACATAAACATCAACTTTTACAAACTCAAACACAAGTAGTTTTCTTAATCCATTGACAAATGTAGAAAAGGTGTGAATGAGAACGAATATCTTCACAATATAAGAAATGTATTTGACTGGTTTCGATTATATTTTCGACAGAAATACATACATTAAAGGAATTACAGAATATATATATAGCTTAACATCAACACTACTGCAACCACCCTGTTCCCGAATTAGTGTTTTCCATTCCCCATGTTGGTTAGTTTTTACATCTTTGTTCCAGTATTTTTCGTTTTTGTTTGATTTTTTTCCACTGTATATACTCGTTTGTTTAACATATCTGTATTGTATTATATATTTTTTGCTCTTTTTTTGCTCACTTTTTTGGTGTAATTATTATTATTGTTGTTTGAATATAGAGAACCTCTTTAATCCATTTAATTTTGTTGTCTTATGTACGCTTTTTTTGGTTCATTATTACAGCACTGATGATAGAGATAAGGTTGATCTCTGAAACGTTTGCTAATAAACATGAAATTATTCACGACCGTATTAGTCTACCTCTTCGTTTTGACTATAAATAAATAAATATATATATATATATATATATATATATATATATATATATATATATATACATATATATATATATATATCAGATATGAGCTGACGAAACACTTGACAACTGTGACCCAACTCGTTGTCCGTATAATTGCTGCCGCTACCTTGGATAGTTTGAATCTGCCCGATGCTGTGTTGACATTAGTCTTCGTCGCGATGTATGCAGCTTCCATGATTTTTCTTTTCTGTTTGTTCAGTCCTCCATGGACTATTTCTGCTTCCTTCCAATTGGGTAGATGTATTACCATGGCGTTAGAAGTTCTATGGTGACGGTGTCATATCGATGTTCGCTGATCCTGGTACTGAAACCACGGCCTGTTTCACCAAAGTATGCTGTATCGCATCTACTGCAGGGTATGCGATATACAGCGCCATTAGGATTGCTTTAGGGCTGCTTCTTGTCTCGTATCATTTCATGTATCTTTTTCCCGGATGTACTGGCAATTTTCACTGTACTGCCGAAGTATCTGCTGATCGCCTGGGAAATGTTACATGGCGGTAATATGAGAAAATTATTAGAAGAGTGTGCAGGGTCTGATCTTGCGAGTATGTTCTCCGCCTTCTTTTATCAGGTTTAGTAGGAAGCCTCTGGGATGTTTATGTTTCATGAAAGAATCAGTTGCATAGGCAACCTCATCCTCAAGAAATTCAGGCTGCAGATGCTCAGAGGAAGAAGCAAATTACAACACCGGACTTGGTTTTATTGCTGTGGGCAGAGTAGTAATGGATATAATCATCTTTATTTGTAGGCTTCCTGCATACAGAAAAACATAGGCCATCGTCACCCCTATGGATCAGAGTGTCCAGGAAAGGCAATTTCTGATCCTCTTCCTCCTCCACTGGATTTTCTCGTGAACGGAGTTAAGCCGCGTCAGCGTATGTTGTAAGCCCAACCTTCTGGGGACAATGACAAGTGTGGGTTGTGATAATGAAGTAAGTTATGGTAATGATGTGGGTTGTAAGTGCCATGTTGTGATGCCATTGCATACGGATTGTGATGCAAGTATTCTCGTACGTATATAGTAATAATTATGTGATTATATTATACACACTTCCTTTTGAGTGATATGTTATACCATGTGAAATATAGATTATGTTTAGTTATATTGCTGTGTAGCATATCACCTATGAGAAAGAGTGAGATGCTCTGTATGATTTATAGAGTACAACATTTAATTTTGTCTCTGCAGTCACACGTCTGGCAGTAACACTCTCAGACGGAGCCTGGCGTGTGGGGCAGAGGAACATGAAGAGTTCCGTATTGTAGCGCCCTCTGGGAACCACACAAATATTTTATCCAGAAAGGGCACTATCTCTTCCCTTTCTGTGGTTTCTCCAAAAGTTATATTTAGAACCCACACTATAAAAGAAGAAGAATCATACAGGTTATTTCTGATCTAACTTTAGCCTTAGAGGTAACTGAGAGAAGGGGTAACATCAAAACGCTTAATGAACTTACACATTTTAGTTGACATTATGAATCATAAATCATTACACTTTTACAATAAAATAAACATACATTTACCAAAATGTCCAGGTACTCTACCTGTCACTCTTTACACAAGTTGATCTTCTCAGCTATCTTCTTTCCTTTTCTTCATCCAATTCCTGGACTCCCAAAGATGTTATTTTCTTTCATTCTTGTGCACATCACCAGGAACAAATAAATCCAATCTTCAGCAAAACCAAATAAAAACTAAACAAAAACGTAAAAAAAAAGAAATAAATAAAAACATATACCCATTCCTAGAAAAGGAACAATTATTCTAGTTTAGGAATGGTAAAACAATATAAATTTATCAAATCTAAGTAAATAATTTCTTGAAAGAACAAAAATATTTCTTACAAACAAATTATGAAAACATATATATAAGATCTGAGTAATTGTATGCACATTATAGTAACTTTTGACTAAACATCATTTTAATAATATACAATTGTAAAGGTTAAGAACACTTACTCTTTGAATGGGTTTTAAATTCTTAATAATAATGAGAGATTCACATCGGGATGTTGTTCAAGTGCCATGTGCCAGCCTCGAGCTGTGAAGAAGACATACTATTTATTTCTAATTTCTAGTTTGGTCTCAAATATTTACTTTCTTTTGTTCTATAAATCAAAAATATAGTATTTTATGATTTTATTAATTATATAATTATAGATGAATATTCTTTCTTATCTCGGATATTTCATGATAAACACTTTCAGGCTGTTGTGTGGCACTCGTCTCTGATCTCTCTCTCTCTCTCTCTCTCTCTCTCTCTCTCTCTCTCTCTCTCTCTCTCTCTCTCTCTCTCTCTCTCTCTCTCTCTCTCTCTCTCTCTCTCTCTCTATGATTATAGCAGTAGTATCAGGTTTTAGTGCTGTATATATTTCACAATTTAAAGTCTACTCAGATCACATATAGTACAAATATATGATTCTTCTTGACCTATACATGCATGATTTACAGAACTTAAATGAATCTTTCCATTAACAAAAATAGTACATATTATTTTCTTCATCAAAATATCAATTATACAACCTTAATATAACGGTACTATTGACATATAACAGTGTACCCCTTAAATAAAGAGAATGTATGAGGGGGGAGGGGTAACAAAAAAATTTAGTACTTTGTAGGGTAGACTATTATATTTTACAATTTCCTAATCTTAATAAAAAAGATAATATAGAAATATATGAACTTTATGTAAAACTATTAAGATAAAGTGTCATCTTTCTAGAAAAATAATTAAGTACTTTTTATCTTACATAGCTAAAGACAAAAAATGAGGTATATATAAGTATACATATGCATAAAGACCAAGTGAGGTATACACAGGGTGGTTTCTAGACGATTTTTTGGGTCATTCTAATTTCACATCCCTTGTGCTCGTTACAGTATTAATTTTGTCAGAGCTTATCTCCAATGAACCTTCTTTAGTTTTTATCGGTGTTTTCAACAAGGACATCATCTACAAGTTGAATGTTTGCCGATTATATCCTTGTAATTGTCCCACTCCAGCGTCTCCATGAACAGGCAGGCCATGACTGCACTAAGGGGGGAGCCCATGGCAAGACCGCTAATTTGCTAGTATTCTTCCACAGCAAAATCGAAGTATCCGAAGTCCACGCATAACTTCATTAGGCGGACGAAGTGATGTCTTGGCAGCGGAAGTTCAGCATCTGTCATGGAGCTGGTGACCCTCTCGACTGCTAGGACTGCTCCGTCTGTGGGTACATTGGTGAAGAGGGATTTTACATCAAAACTGGCGTACTTTTTATTTTTACACCCGGAACTCTGAAGACGTCTGATGAGGTCACCAGAGTTCTTCAGGTGGAAATTACTGATGACCCCCTTAGCGTCGGAGAGGGGTTTAGCCAAATACTTAGCCAATCGATGGGGAGCGCTGCCAATGCCAGAGGTGATCAGTCTCATCGATACGCCTGGCTTGTGTACCTCCGGGAGACTTCTCATCGACGGGTTGCAGGGAGCCTCTTCCAGCAGGTAAAGCAGGTTTTTACCTTCAGCTGAGCGCAGGAGTAAATCCCTCGCCTTCTTCTTGAATCTTGGAACCTTCCATCTTTCCCTTCTTTAAACAGAAGCATCGGAAAGAAAATTGTTCATCTCTGTGAAGACACACACACACCTGTCACTCTTTACACAGTGGTTCTTCTCAGCTATCTTCTTTCCTTTTCTTCATCCATTTCCTGGGCTCCCAAAGATGTTATTTCCTTTCATTTTTGTGCACATCACCAGGAACAAATAAATCCAATCTTCAGCAAAACCAAATAAAAACTAAGCAAAAACGTAAAAAATATGATAAAACAATATAAATTTATCAAATCTAAGTAAATAATTTCTTGAAAGAACAAAAATATTTCTTACAAACAAACAAATTATGTAAAACATATATATATATGATCTGAGTAATTGTATGCACATTATAGTAACTTTTGACTAAACATCATTATAATAATATACAATTGTAAAGGCTAAGAACACTTACTCTTTGAATGGGTTTTAAATTCTTAATAATAATGAGAGAGACACATCGGGATGTTGTTCAAGTGCCATGTGCCAGCCTCGAGCTGTGAAGAAAACATAATATTTATCTCTAATTTCTAGTTTGATCTCAAATATTTACTTTCTTTTGTTCTATAAATCAAATGTATAGTATTCAATTATTTTATTAATGATATAATTACAGATGAATATTCTTACCTCGAATAATTCATGATAAACACTTTCAGGCTGTTGTATGGCACTCTTCTCTGATCTCTCTCTCTCTCTCCCCCCCCCCCTCTCTCTCTCTCTCTCTCTCTTTCTATGATTATAGCAATAGTATCCGGTTTTAGTACTGTCTATATTTCAAAATTTAAAGTCTACTCAGATCACATATAGTACAAATATATGATTCTTCTTAACCTATACATGCATAATTTACAGAACTTAAATTAATCTTTCCAATAACAAAAATAGTACATATTGTTTTCTTCATCAAAATATTAATTATACAACCTTAATATAACGGTACTATTGACATATAACAGTGTACCCCTTAAATAAAGAGAATGTATGGGGCGGGGGGGTAACAAAAAAACTTAGTACTTTGTAGGGTAGACTATTATATTTTACAATTTCCTAATCTTAATAAAAAAAATATATATATATAGAAATATATAAACTTTATGTAAAACTAATAAAATAAAGTGTCATCTTTCTAGAAAAATAATTAAGTACTTTTTATCTTACATAGCTACAGACAAAACTGAGGTATATATAAGTAATACATATGCATAAAGACCAAGTGAGGTATATACAGGGTGGTTTCTAGACGAATTTTTGGGTCATTCTAACTTCACATCCCTTGTGCTCATTATAGTATTAATTTTGTCAGAGCTGATCTCCAATGAACCTACTTTAGTTTTTATCGGTGTTTTCAACAAGGACATCATCTACGTACCGAAGCCAAGTTGAATGTTTGCCGATTATATCCTTGTAATTGTCCCACTCCAGCGTCTCCATGAACAGGCAGGCCATGACTGCACTAAGGGGGGAGCCCATGGCAAGACCGCTAATTTGCTAGTATTCTTCCACAGCAAAATCGAAGTATCCGAAGTCCACGCATAACTTCACAAGGCGGACGAAGTGATGTCTTGGCAGCGGAAGTTCAGCATCTGTCATGGAGCTGGTGACCTCGCCTTCTTCTTGAATCTTGGAACCTTCCATCTTTCCCTTCTGTAAACAGAAGCATCGGAAAACAAATTGTACATCTCTGTGAAGACACACACACACACACACATACACGCACACACAAAACACACACACACACACACACACACACACACACATACACACACACACACATACACACGAACACACAGATATATATATATATATATATATATATATATATATATACATATTAATAAATATATATATATGTATGTATGTATAAATATGGATATGTATATACATTCATATTATATATATACATATATATATATTTATGCATGTATATGTATCTGCTGACACACATAGTACCATGAATAACCTGGCTTTAATTGGCCCTTCCCGCTGGCCCGTCCAAGCCTCTGTGATTCCTCCATCACAGCACAAAGCTGGGCGACGAGAACATACTGCGGTCCAATAGACTGTCCCCGGCAACACCAGTCGACTGAGGCCTCCTTTTATACGGATTTTATAGATGGGCGTATTAAGGATGAGTATGCGCTAATTTCTTTTAGATGCTTCGAGAGACTGTTTTATATCTAAATGTTATATGCACAGGTATACATATAAATACATATATATTTTTTATATGTATATTATATATACATACATACATATATATATGTAATATATATCTACACACATATAATATATATATAAACATATATTTACTTATGTATATAATATATATAAACATATATTTACTTATGTATATAATATATATAAATATTATATAATCACATATGTATGCATGTGTGCATATATATATATTAATGTATGTATGAAGATATATAAATATATAATATTTCGTATATATACCCATCCATATATACATATGTGGATATATATAAACATAGAGAGATCAATAAATAGATATATGTATGTATGTATGTATCCACACATACATATATATATATTTATCTCTATTTATCTATACATATTGCTGACGATATATTTAACGGGAAGAGTTGGAGTCAGGAAGGGCATCCGGCTGTAAAAACAAGCCAAGACTATGATGCGGATCATTCCGCTGTGGCGACCCCTGACGAGAGAAGCTGAAGGATGGAAACAACTTCTGAAAAACGTCGATCCCGTTTAAAGACAGGAAAAGATAGAGTAAAAGAAGAAGCTGATATATATAATAAAAAAGTAACTGAAGTAGAAATCGGATGTTATTTATATATGTACTTCAGAAAAAAAAAAGTTATGAAAATGGCACAGGTGAGGAAAATACACAAGTGGCAAAGGAAAGAAATGAAGTAACAAGAACAATAACAGTAAAAATAATGACCATTCCTTATGTTTTGTCCTTATATTTTATTTTTACAGACACGCGCGCTCGCACACACACAAACACACACACACGCGTTCCTTCGTCACACAGTTCCAAGAGTTGATCAATCCCCAACATTTGTGTTGCTGCAGAAGACTCAGTGGTAATCGCTATAATTGTAAGACCAATCCATGCAAACTAACTTCACGACCTACCACACAAAAAAGTGATACACAACTCGTATATCTAGGCAACAAAATTCACATGATACACAGCGTCAGCGGAGAGCGTTCACTACTCGTGAAAATATGAATAGAAAATCACAACTGTGGCAGGATACCAGACTATGAAATTAACATCCATTATACATGAAGGCCTTTTACAGAGTCAAGATAACACTGATCTGACATGGATAAATTTCGTAATTAAACAAATGGGCATTCATATATCAATAAAAATAATACAAACTTACGAACGTACTAGAATACTGAACACAGCTCATACAGTCTTCAAACATTTCGGTGGCAAAATTCTACAATATATATACGTATATATATATATATATATATATATATATATATATATATATATTAGTTATATACACTCTCATATCTATCTATCTATCTATATATATATATATAATATATATATATACATATACATATGAATATATATATATACATATATATACACACACACACACACACACACATATATATATATATATATATATATATATATATATATATATATATATATATATATGTACATATATGTTTATATATATACATATACATATGAATATATGTATACACATATGTTTATATATATATATATATTATATATATATATATTATATATATATATATACATACATATACACATATCTCTTATAACAGCTTTTAATTAAAATCTGATCTATTTTCCTCCATTTTTCTTCCCTCCTTCTTGTGTTAAAGATTATTGGAGCGATCTCTTTTACAAGGTTAATGAACTATGACAGGAGGTAAAACGTATCCAATGAAAAATGTGTTACAGACACTGAACTCGTCACGGCGACATACCCGTGTCTGGAAACGTTTGATGATTTTGAGTTGAAATTGAAATCGTACGCTAACGGATTTTTATTTGTATTCATTTATGTCATTTTTATTTATCTATTATCTGATTAGCTGACAAACATTTTTTTTTTTTTTTTTTGAGTGCCTCTTGTGTGCCCCTCCAAACACACTTTTGACCGAAAATTTCAAAATAATGTAGTAACAGTGAGTGAATGCTGCTTCTTATAGCTTCAGCGATGTGATAGCATGCGGCAAATTTATGCTGATTCTCGCACAGTGTAGGAGTTCAAGGGCTAAGGGTGGCAGGGGTGACCTCTCTCGGAAAAAAGGGTGCTTTTCCTTTAATATACTTTGCATGGAGGTTAGTTTTAGATTTCCTTTTTCTTTCTTGCACACAGACACACACACAAACATATATGTGTGTTTGTGTGTGAGTGAGTGTGTGTATACTGTGTACATAAGCACGTATAAGCTATGGCTCCCACGTGTCCGGGCTGCCATGTGGCGTGTCCACGCGGACCAGGTGGCGCCCCCACGCCACTCACCAGTATTTAAGGCCAAGGATGACCCAGGTCACAGAGAGTTCTTGCCGAGCGCTTTTCCGGTTAAGGTCGGCCGCCCGGGAGGGCTCCGGTCATTCTCGCCAGCATTCCGCCCCTTACTGGGCTGACCGCGACTACCCGAACTACGCCTTACCAAGACTTGTCTCCGTGTTTTACCATAACTGGTGTTGTGAGCCGTACTTACGTTAACTATCACTCCTGCATCACCGTTTAAGGTCAACATATAGAGGCTTTACATCTGGTGGAAGGGTGGTCGTTGCATCCTTTCGGCTCGCAACTCGGGCACACAGTCCCCGGTTACCGCTCGAACCATCGCTTCCAGGACATGTCTTCAAATGACCACGTGTGTACACATTTTGGGCCTTTTTTTTTTCTTTTTCTCTATCTTCCCCCTATATGTGTGACTGAACATACGGCTTGTATGTTCAGTCACGCTCACGTTAGTTTTGTTGGGTTAAAGTGCTAATTGACAGCAAATGGCACGCTCTCCATTATCTGACCTCAGATCACATTACTGTGTGATCACGGTATGGAGTCAAACAATATAAACATCGTTCATTTATTTAAATTTTCTCGTGATTAGAGAGTTATATTGTTTCAATTGCAACGAATTTAGCGCGTTCATGATTTTACTGTTTTCATGAGCATAATCTCATGATTTCTTTTCTCATTGACCATTTCCCGTCTTGACCTGACCTCGGAGTGATAAGTCATTGGTCAAACCTGCTTGGACAGTTGGGTGATCTGACCTCACTTTCACTTTGAGTGATTGAAACGCTGAAATGGCTGTGAGAACAGCTAGCATATCCTTTAATTGTTTTCTAGAATTGTTACGTTATAGGGATAACGCATAGCAACCGTTACATGTTCATTGGTGATACGTTCTATCGGCGCTAGAGCGGAGCTTGTAACGCGCTTTATATACATTTACATTTTTATATTGCGCCAGAGATCTTCCATATATCATAGTGTCAGAGTGCCTGATTACCTGGGGTTGTGTATATGCCTA
Organism: Penaeus chinensis; assembly: GCF_019202785.1. Lineage (NCBI taxonomy): Eukaryota > Metazoa > Arthropoda > Malacostraca > Decapoda > Penaeidae > Penaeus > Penaeus chinensis. The sequence goes on from NC_061832.1 coordinate 11,761,429, forward strand.
ATAGATCTGCGCTCCGACGTCATTTCGTTTGGCAACTTTTGAGCCGGTGTGACCCACTGTTTTACGTCCGTTAAATAATGTAGGACTGGGGTTTAAGCTTGAATCGTGATTCACTTATTAATCTCACCCTGTTCACACTTTAGACATCACTGCAATGTTTGGGTAAATCTGATCGATTTGTGATTCATGATATGAGCGCCCATCACAGACTCACAGTTAGAGTGGGTTATTTATAAATTTTCCCAGCTCGTTTCTCTTCGTAAAGTACGGTATTTTGGTTACAGACCCCCCCCCCCCACCCCCCGTCAATGAACTCTGCATGCGCATCTGGAAAAATTGTTCCCCGAGAAGATTCGCTTGCGAATGTTTTTCACGTCACCGTTCATTAGTGCGTCATTCTGTCGCATATCATTAAATGTTAAATTCAATGTGGTAGTTGATTTTTTTTTTTTTTTTTTTAAACTAGTATCGCATTTTTTTAAAAGGACGAACGTTATTCTGGGGTTTGGCATTCATGTCTGCTCTGTGTGAGGTCACTCTCACTCTCATTTACTGTCACTCACACACACACACACACACACACACACACACGCTCACTCACTCAATCATCCACGCAGAACAAATGACACCGAAACCTTCCATTAAAAGGGTTTGTTGCTGTCGTAGTTGCAGGCGTAAAAGATTTATGACGCATCTCTTTGCCCGCGATTTTGTCAGTCGTGATGTGTGACTTGTATATGAATTATCATTTGACATATATTTCTTATCTGCGTTACAACAATTGGTTCAAGTAAATCCTTACGGATTGCCGTTGTTGTTTCCCTTATTTACCCTCCTATCTATCAGAGACGGTTGGCAGTTCAAGCCAGGTCCTTGCGGACTGCTGCTGACATCTCCCTCTTCTTTAACTTTGTGAAATAAAAAAAATGAAAAAAAAAACAAGAATAACGTAAAATCGAACCATAAAACTGCAAATTATATAAACAATTGGCTAGTGGCACTCAACACCCCCTCTTCTCTGTTGTCTCTCTTTTCTCTTACTATCTTGGCCCTTATGTGTATAATCTGGTTCACGATATCTGTCACGGTACCGAAGGAGGCCCTGCTGCAGAAACGGTCACCTTCGGACGCTGTGGAAAACGTGACCGGAATTTCACCAGAAGCCGAGAAAGACCAAAATATTCGTGAGAGCAGTTATCAAGCCGCCCCAGGATGTGGAGGGCGCCGCCTGCTAGGACGCCCGTAGATCAAGTGAAGGACCAGGAAACTCGCCAGAGCAGGTACCAGTCGCCCATGATGCTGTGGACGGGCACTGCCTGCCTGGACGCCGCAGATGCACTCAAACTCCAGGAGCTCATCACCCGAAGAGGATGCTTCTTGCCGGACGCACACAGCCGAGAAGGACCTGGATGAGATCTGCGGGAACGTGCATTGGGCGAGTAAGCCGTCGAGTTGACCTGGTCGAGGACTACGAGGAAGTCTGGACGAGTCTGAAGTCAAGGAGGAGACCTTCGAGGACGTGTGGATGTCGAGGACAGACGGAGTTACCAGGGACCAGGATAAAGATGACAACAAAGACGAGCAGCCACGAAGATGCACCAGGGACAGCACACGCGAGAACGAAGTGATTAAAAAGTCAAGAACCAGCCAAGTTGGGTCACCCTTGAGGCAAATCTAAGGCGCCTCGAGGGTGAGGCGTTAGTAGGTGTCCGAGCAATATACTGTGTACATAAGCACATATAAGCTATGGCTCCCACGTGACCCGGGCTGCCACGTGGCGTGCCCACGCGGGTGGCAAGGGACCGCACCCACGCGGGTGGCAAGGGACCGCACCCACGCGGACAGAGGGCGCACCCACGCGGACAGAGGGCGCACCCACGCGGACAGAGGGCGCACCCACGCGGACAGAGGGCGCACCCACGCCATTCACCAGTATTTAAGGCCAAGGATGACCCAGGTCACAGAGAATTTCTACCGAACGCTTGTCGGTCAAGGTCGGCCGCCCGGGAGAGCTCCGGTCATTCTCGCCAACCGTCCACTGGGCTGACCGCGACTACCCGCACTGCGGGTTGTCGCGGTCAATTAGCACCGTGTTCTATATCTGTGTTACTTGTACTCTTAAGGCGTGGTTACACTGGCCATCGATTCATCAAATCCAATAATTTTGAGTGGGATTTGCCCATCGATGGGTTTATTCAGAGGCAATTACCTCTCTTCTAGAGAAAGTGAGTCAAGAAGATGTCCTTTGGAATATAAAGCATCCATAATATCACAAGAAAATGCTGAAACGAACTCTGTTTGACAAGATATGTGCAGAGCTGAAAATAGAGTATCCTCTTCTTCAAGTGACTACAGGTAAGAAAAACATTATTTGATGTATTAATTGCACCAAAGTTAAAATAAATTAACTTTCAATTTTATGCACGGAATTATGCTATTATACATGCAAAGTATTAGCTAATTGCTCTTGGAGTTTGTAGAATAAGCTAGGTAAAAGCTGATTTGAGATTAACAATTTGTATTTGCTTTGAGATTACAGTTTGTTTTATAAGTAATTAATGAAAAAGATCTTGTCATTCACACATATAAGTTGCTTATTATAATTTTACAAATTACAAATTGCAACTGCTTTCCATAGACTAAGCTCACAGGTATTCTGAGGCCAAGTATTTAATCTGACTAATTTTATAATATTCAAATTGCTGTGAATACATTAAGAAAATGTGTGCTGGGGGCTGTTGGGGTGCAGAGCCCCCATCAAACCAATAATGTGCAATGCCTGAATGGCTAGCCCAGTTGTCACAACTTATAATCTAACAATACACTCACAAGATTGTTTGGTAATATTTTGAGGACTTTGAATATGATAATATATCAATTAATAAAATCTCACTTATATAAGGTTTCCAAAATCGATTTTTAGTTTAGAATGTGTAGCATGATAACCAGAATCATGTATAAACTACAAATTATTAAAAAAAAAAAAAAAAAAAACTCCAATGTGTACCTTTGCCTTGGTAAAATAGGCAGGTATAGGAATAATGGTAAAACTTTACAATCGGGCTGCGTCATTCACTTGCGTTGAATACATGAAGATTTATTGTTTTTAGCAGGGGCATGGGGGCTGCAGCCTCCATTTTAAAGGGGGTTACAGGGGGCAAACCCCCCTGTTAAGTCAAGGAAACCTAATTTTAATAAATACATTTAATGATGTCCTAAATATGACGCAGCCCTATTGTAAAGTTTTACCGGAATAATAATGCATGCAAAAAAGCATGACTGTTGTTATTTGTGAAAGTGTTATTTGTCTTATGTATGCATAAATATTCCTCTGCTAGTTTTAATTTCCCTATTTTCTCTATTATTTGCAGTTGAAGTAATGGATAAATTTAAGTACCTTCGCGGCCAGTATCAGAAAATTTTACGGAAAATCAGGTATACACCAAGTGGTTCCGCAGCAAAAACTGCTATTAAGTGGGAGCATTATAAGACATGCTCATTCATGCAATCTGTGTATGATACGGGCCCTACAGAATCCAGTTTCATACACCCTGATGACTTGGTAAGCTTGGCTGAATGTATTTATAACTACAATTATATTCTAATGAATACAGCACTTATTGTAACATAATAGTATGGCTAAGAAATTATATTTAAATATTACAAAATTTTATTCAAGGTTCATCAAGTAAAATCATTCTAACAGTATTAAGCAAAACACCTTTAATGTTTATATTTAACTTTCAGGAACCACAACAGAAGGAAGTGGTATTGTATGAGGGACCTATTGAGGACCTTGAAGATACTGAAGTAACAGTATCACCAACTTCAAGACTGTCAAGTTCAACGCCTTCCCCTCTGCCTGATATTAATGAAGAGGTCATCATTGAAATACCTGATCAGCCCAATACCAGTTATGTAAAAAACTCACAAGTGGTAAAAAAGAAGAGGAGGAAAATGGACAAGAGTGATGCACTGGATGAAAAAATGTCGAAGACCATTGACAACTTGCAGGAAGTTTTGGCACAGCAGTCCACAAAAGATACATGCCATGACATGGTTACTGAATCTGTGACGGCAGCCATGAAGTTTTTCAGTGATTATAAAGAGGTGAAAATGGACTTTACATTGCAAGTGATGGAGCTTATTGCAGCAAAAACTCGAGAGTGTCATGCCATAGAAAAGAAAAGGCTAGGCAATAATTAAACAGTACTGGAAAATCATGAATTGCAATAAATGTTTACACGCTGTGATTTATGCCAATGATGAAATTTGTATCTAGTCATATTAAGTCATCTTTTATTATGTGCTGGTCATGTTATAGTTTTCTATTTATTTTAGTAATGATTATTTTCATGTTATAGTAGTTAAGACATAGTATAAGGTATTCTTTAGTATTGTGTGTTTATATATATTGCTATACATATTTTTATATTTTTAGATATACATATTTTTTTATATATTTCTAGTTATATAGTTTAAAAATGGAGAAATAAATGTAAACATTTATGATGTTCTTTTCATTTTCTTTTAATTGTTTAGATGATTATTATTTTGGTGGTATTATTATATGGTGGTATATTATTTATAAAGAAAATTAAGTAATTAAAAATATTAATGAATATTTACGGTTGGAATTTCATTGCCAATAAGTTTTTTTTTCACATACAGTTTTACCTCAATATAAGAAAATGTGTTTTTAGTCTGGTCATCTTTTCATAATTCTGCTCTTGTTTATGTAATATATACTTAGTTTACAGAATCATTGTTATCAGAAAGACTTTTTATTTATTATTTGAGATTATGTTGAAATAGAAAAAACATTCATATATATTTATTGCAGTTTATTGTAAAAAAAAAAAAAAAAAATGCACAACAAATATGAAAATACTATACTATTTATGTAAAAAATAATAGAAACATGATACTAATTCTACTGTACATTAAAAGAAACAACATATAATTTTACTACTTGACAATGATAATCATCAAAACATCAGTGCCAACTTGTTTAATGCAAGAGTGCTGCATCTTGTTGCCATGACACACTACCTCTACCATTGAAATAGTCCTTAAAAATATCTCTTATTGCCAAGACATTATTAGCAGGTCTTCTTCCAACATTGTTCAGACTTTCAAGTCCATGGTTTTCTAAACCATTACCAACATTTCCACTTTCCAGCTGCCTTGAATTATTTCTCAAGAAATTATGGAGAACAACTGCTGCAAATATGATTTTCTTAGTGTTTGCTGGACTTGAGTAAATAGGTTGATGCAACACTCTAAATTTGGCAACAAAGATACCAAAGGCATTTTCGGAAACACGACGAGCTCTTGATACTCTGTAATTGTATATCCTCTGTTCGACACTTAAGTTCTGGCCAGGATAAGGTTTCATCAGATAATTTTTGAGAGGGAATGCATCATCTCTTACAATTACAAATGGAACTTTCTGATCTGCAAATGGCAAAGTATCAGGTGATGGAACTTGAAACGTTTCTTTTTCTAGGTATTCTCTTAATTTACAACGGTCCCAAACACCTGCATCACTTCGAGCGTCCCTGAGCTCCTACGTCAACATACATGAATCGGTAATGAGCATCAACAAGAGCTAACATTATCATACTATGGTGACCCTTATAATCATAATATTCTGATCCTGTATTTTCTGGTTTCCTCATTAAAAATCGTTTTCCGTCCATGGCTCCAATACACATTAGAAAATTCCAGCTGTTATAAAAGTCACTTGCCATTTGCTTCCATTCCTCTGATGTTGATGGAAGTTTCAGATGAGTATCCTTTAAGACGGAATATATTGCACTGCAAACTTCTGGTATGATGTGGGTGATCAAGCTATGGCTTATCCTAAATTGGAATGCTAGAGAACGACGAGATTCACCTGTATTAAAGAAAATGTATACATAATCAATATGTACAATGTTTGAATAAGGATATAGCATTTTCTTTAATGGCAACTTCTTTATTCTAGCATCATTTAACAGGACTGATTCAAATAATGATTCCTATATGGTAAAATGTATATATTCATTATTAATTCTCTCTATATTGCTTATATATCCTTATATATCAGTTAAGGAAACCTAATTATGAGAGAAACAGATTGAATGATGTCCTAAATATAATGCGGCCCTATTGTAAAATTTTACCAATTATTGTGTATAAGCCTACCCTAATACTGAATTTTTAAGAATTGTTATCATATCATTTTATTATTATTATTTTAGCCTTAGGTAATGTAAATAATTTTTTTTTAAATTAAATTGATACTGAATGCTAAAAATGTTTTCAAATAAAGGTCTAAACATGTAGGAAACCTATGAAATTTGTTCTTACCTGTGGCTAAATAACGCAAGGTCACAGAGAGTCGTTCTGGTGCAGATATCGTGTCCCTTAACTGTGTGTTTTCTTTCTGGATGAGGGGGGCCACCAAATTTAATAATTCATCAAAGTTTTGCCTGTTCATTCTATGGAAACCATAAAACACACTATCATCACCCACTCGCGTTTCTTGAATTAACTTGTGATACACACTTCGGTATTTTTTCTGTAGCCATGGTTTCATCCATAGTCTCTTTCTACTTTTCTTGGTCTTTTTATGTTCTCCATACTTGTGGAAACACTTAAGTGTAGCAAGAGTGAGGGAGATGAGCGCAGGATCCATCGTAAACTACTGATGAGGGACTGCGGACACGATTTGTTTTGGTGCCGCGATCCAGTGGACTGGGCCGATGGTTCTTTTCGTAGTTTAACCAAAACGAATGGGTGGATGGGCTCCAACCCACTGATAATCATTGGATTCCAACGAAATCTATGGGCAGTCTAACCGTAGCTTAAATTAGAGTCAAAGCCACCGTCCCCTCTTCCTCCTCCTGCTTAACCAAATGTTTAAGGCGTCTATATAGAGCCTTTACAGTGTGTGTGTGTGTGTGTGTGTGTGTGCGTGTGTGTGTGCGTGTGTGTGTGCGTGTGTGTGTGTGTGTGTGTGTGTGTGTGTGTGTGTGTGTGTGTGTGTTTCTCTTCAGTCTCCGAATTTTACCGACGAGCATAGCCAGCGCCCTTGCAGATACAGGCGCTAATAATTGCGTATTCTAGTTTAATCTTTCATCAAATCAGCCAAATTAGGTTTATATTTAAGAGTTGTTTTTGTTATTGAATAGTAAACAAAGCGAACAAGTACGTACCTATTAGGGGTTACCTATATTTTTGGTAGTTCCCCTGCAAATCCTCCAGACGGTATTTCTACGTCCACTGGTATAGCTTCTCCTGGTTTTCGCCGAATCTAATCTAAGAACATCATTATACCATAGGCTATTTGCTTTTAGGCGCATGGCGCTTCAATATGCGGACGCATTTGCAAATATCGAGGATTTTTTTTCTTCAATATTCACACCAAAAGTTTAGTTCACTACAGATTATCGGCTGGTTTGATAAAAAAGGCCGACCCACTGAATAGTCACACAGATGAAATGCTGATATGTTACTATAGATTTCTGAGATGTTTAATATATATATATATATATATATATATATATATATATATATTCCATATGACTATATATATATATATATTCCATATGACTATATATATACATATATATATATATGTATATATACATACATACATAAATATATGTATATATACGTACATACATACATACATACATATATATATATTATATATCATATATATATATATATATATATATATATGTAGTTAACGGACATGTGTAGTCCCCAGGTGGCCCCACCTACCAAGAGGAGTACCTTAAGGGCCAAGATCCCTCCCCATGAAGGTCAGTGGGCATCTGTAGGGTAAGCCCACCCCCTGATGCCAAATGCCCTACTGCTTCTGTTGATGTCCTACGGGGAATATGACCTTATGATGTCACAGCGGGAAATCTCTCAATGGCCCATGATATTTGGAGCATATTTGAATTTAAGGAATCAATAAAATCACTAAAATCCAGGGAGAAAAAGAGGGGATAGGCTAGCATAAGAACAGTATAAGATGCAGGAAGAGGGTAAAATGAAAGGGAAATATGCAGTAGAAGAACCACAGCTGCATATGATATATGGTGTATGTATAAGTGCAATCTTGCACGGCCTAGCTCCTATCTTTAATTATTACTGTCACTTAAGCTCAATACTTAACTTTTCCCGTCCTTTCAGGTTTCTTAGCTGGAGCTGTCGACCACGTAGTATCACTTGTTATATATATACACATATATATATATATATATATATATATATATATATATATATATCAACATGCCAGAGGATGGAGGAAAGAAACGCC
>NC_061832.1:11774745-11779745 GCF_019202785.1 Penaeus chinensis
AAGACCCCTTTCATTGACCTGCCCAAGTCCATCTCACGTCTCGTTCATAAAAGCTGCTCCCTCCTCCCCGCCCATGATGACAGGCACCAAGTCGACAGCCGGTGTGAAGGCTGTCCCTCCGCCCAGGGTACAGGGTGTAGCACTTCTGACATCACATTTAAATGAACAAACAAAAACTTTGGTAGTGCCACTACGGGACTAGGAGTCCCGACCCTTAGACTTTGTATAGATTGTACTAGTGGTGACTTTGACCGAGTCGGAGGCTTAGTTCAGTATTCATTGATTGGGCATTTGCATATCTGCTCTTGTTCATTCATTGTTCATTGTTTTCATGTTTAATGTTTCTCTTAGTGATATTTTAGTAGTGATAGTTATTAAGATATGTTTTTATATCGTAAGGAGAAAAACAAATATTTATTGTTTGATAGGTATATAGGTATATTATGTATATTCGCGACACACTAATTAAAACAATAGAAACAGCTAAACAAATACATGCAGACGAATTACGGACGTACATGCAAAGACAAATACATAAATACAGGTAGTCAATATGCTGAATACAAAATATAAACGAATACGAATACAAACGAAAGATAACACTACACTAATATATACTGTGAACGAACGCAACACTCGCTGAATGTTTGTCATATAGTCAATAAACGTAAGTTTCTGAACACACCGTCGGCTAGCGCTCGCTTTTATCTGGGCACACGGAATGCGACACTTAGCACTGGGAATACACGACCTGATCCGTAGCTGTAGCAGTATCTCAAAATAAATCCCCATCGACCTGTGTCACCACTAGCGGCAAGGCAGCGTCTCCTTTTCACAGTTCTGCCAACTTTCCGGGGTTACCTCTGTGACCTGGCGGCGGTAACATAGGCCGTTTGTAAGCCTATACCCCTTGAGGTAACGAGTGGTTACCGCAAAGCCGTGCGTATCTGCCTCCAAAGGCCTGTAGGGGATGACCTGGGCAGGGAGAGGTCGCGTGGGGCCAACTAAAGGCGTGTTCACAAGGGCATTTTAGCAATCCTGACATTTCTTTCAAACCTAATAGTGAGAATAGTGATGACAGAGTGGACAACAGTGAAAACAGAGATTACAGCAGAAAACAGTGCATCAGATGGCCATCATTAACAATAGTGTTGAACACCAACCTTTGATTCATTGGAACAAAGGCGTAATGGCAAGGATGGTCTTGCGCGACCACATAATGAATTGTACAGGCCTGAAGAGATTTGTCAGGTTCCTACCTTCATTCTAGATTTATAAAACTTTAGAAAACCAAGGAGCACGACACATGATATTAAAAGGATGTCAATGGTCATCGCACATACTATGACTAATCAGTGTTTGAACGATAAAAAAAATTGAGAAGCGAGGCGTCGACACAAATAACACTCCCCCCCTCAAGTGCCTACGGTTATTGTCAACATCACAGAACGGCCGGAAGCGCAACAAACAAACGAACAAGACGAGGAAAGTGCCAAACATCCGAACCACTATAAGGTGCAGTACGTCCCAAGGCAGTGTATTTATTTATCACCAGTTGTCACGGTGATACAGAGGAAGAAGACATAGAAGACTTTCTTGTTCAAAAGTTTGGAAATATATTGTATGCAAAAAGCACATCAGACTAACATGACACATCACTTTTACTCAAGCTCCTCAGTAACAATTAGAGGCAAATGCATACCCATAACTCTCTATAAATCCATATATTTTTCCTATAAATGTATGTGTATTTCTGAACAAAAACAAGCACAAAAACGACTAGCTTGTTTGACGTCGTCACACAGTCAGCAGGACTGTGTGACGGCAAAATAGAACACTATCAATGCGCCATCCTTTCTTGGTCACTTCAAAGAAATTAAGACGGTGATTACGGAGAGAAATATCGACATCCTTTGCATTAGTAAAGCATGGCTTCACCAAGAATTGTCACGTAATTTCATTAACATTCAATATGTTTGTGTTGATAGATGTGATGCAGGGCGTGGTGGAGAAGTATGCATATGAATTCTCTACTATACCTGTGAACAATATAGCTCTAGAGGACATTTGGGTAACTGTACAACGCAGTATTTATCCATCCTTCATAATTTGTACAGTCTATATCCACCCTCATCTACGGCTGAATCATTTGACTAACTCGCAGATGTTTTTAGAGAAATGTCAATGAAAAGAAAACCCTTTTTCATGTTATGTGGCTTAAAGGACGGCCTAAACAAAATAAATGCAAAATTAGCTAGGATCATTCAGACAAACAAATTAAAACAGCTTATAAATAAACGTACAAGGGTCACAGAAAACATCTCATCCTTACTAGACGTCATAATATGAAACAGATCCGATCTCATTACCTAAACTGATGTTATCCCTTGTCAAATTACAGACCACGAGCTGTTAACTATGACGGTAGGTATAAAGAGGCTAAAACGACAACCTGTCATAAAAAGAAATTACGATCCCCAGTCACTTTGTCATATTATCAGTACTAGCCAATTGACCATCTTAGAGATTTTACCAACAAACCTAGACATCCTCTCGAACTTGTTACAAAATAATATAGATGCCACTGCTTACCATAAGACCCAAAATAATTGATATCCTCTCTCTCTACGGATAAATGAGGACATCAGAAGAGCTATACATGACCGAAATAACACACAAATCTCTCAGAACTAACAGAAATGACATCACCCTTCATGATAAAAACAAAAACAAAAAAGAGATATGCTAAAGCATTCAAAAACAATGAATTTTCAAAATAAGTTCAATAACTAAACTCGACACCAAAGAAACGTGAAAAACAGTTAAAATACTAACTCTAAAAATATTACGCACACACTTTCTTAGATTCCTTAAAGGGTAGAACATTTAAACGACTATTTTGCTAATATCGGTAGACTCACTTATGAACGGACAGCTGATTCCTTGGCCCCGCAAAACAACTAGGACAAGGTTCCCATCAAAGGCTCAGACCACAGCCAATAGGAGTAAAAACAACAGTCTTAGCAATAAAACACTTGTGTGAAACTAATGCTGTAGGAGTGGATAGCATCGTTTTTCGGTTCATCAAAGAAACCTTACCCGCAATTGCAGTTTATTTAACTGTCATTTTAAACACGTCTACAGTCAACGGTACCTAACCATCACTTTGGAAGCATGGCATCATAACAGACGAACAATTATCCCTCTTTAATTCTAATCCCAGTGCTATCGAGAGTGCTAGAACAAAAAATCAAAATTCTTAAAATTCAATCATCTTATTTCTAAAACGTAGCATGTGTTTAGACGTAAGGTATCCACTGAAACAGCTTTATTAAAGATTACAAACTAAATTTATGATAACAGATGAAATCCTGTTTTACAAAACGAAAACTCGTGGAACTGACAACTATTGGTGCAGAACAAGAACGCAGTCAGTCAAAATTCGTAATAAAATGTCATCTAAGAAACCATTCTCTTTCGGTGTCCCACAAGGCACCATATTTGGTACGATCTTATTCCCTATATTCATTAACGACCTATCGACCACTGCAAACAACTGTCTCCTCATTCAATATTCCGATGACTTTCAGTTTCTTCACGCTGCCCCAGTAAGCAGTTTAAATGAATTGATAAACATATATTCAGAAGAGTCCTACAGAAGCAAAGTTGTATTTTGATAACAACGGGCTCAAACTGAGGTCTGACAAAATATAGCCAAGCTCCCCACAAACACAGTCATAGACTTTTTAAAAATGTAGTACGCATAGACAGATACATGACTTTCGAGACACATCTGCAAAGAAGTAATGGGCACACTGATATACCCAAAATCACATTATAAGCAAAATCTCCACTGTGACGAAAATTACTGCTGCATAAACCCTTGCACTCAGTATTATAAACTACTGTTCCAACATATGAGACTCAATTAACAAAACTCAAATACAAAAAAACACAAAAACTACAAGACTTTGCAGCTCTTCAAACCGCAAAAACTACAAAACTTTGCCTTAAGGGCAGCAATAATCATTATAAAGAAACCTGACCACGTAAACTCTCATTTAAACAAATTAAAGCGGTTAAATGTTCAATAAAAATGTCAATCTGACACATGTATACTCATTCATAAATTCATACAGGGTGACTTTCATCGTTGTTATTTATATTATTGTTATTATTATTATTATTATTGCTATTATTATTATTATTATTATTATTATTATTATTATTATTATTATCATTATTGTCATCATCACTGTCAATGTTATTATCATTTATTGTTATTGTTGTTCTCGTTGCATGTTTCTCTCATGTTTTCTCTGAAGAATTCGCTTTTCTATTACACTTTATACATTTGATATAATTTAATGTCTTAATGTCCAACCCTTTTCATAGGACTAATTACATATTTTAAAATATTCACAAATAAATGTTTTAAGAAATCGCTATGACCTAAACTCCCTAGATAATGTTTTCCTGACTTACCTCTTCCGATCTATTTCAGGCAGATCCGTAGAGGAAATTGCCTCATATGATGTCTTTTATATACCAAACGTAAGACAATTTTATTTGCCATGGCACTTGTTTTTTTTTTCTCGGAGACGAAGAAAAAACCGGAAGTAAGGGCGGGAAACTACAAAGGAAAACAATATGCTCTTGAAATAAGCTACGCCATTTGGTAAAGGATGTATAAGGAAGATAAAAGAAAAGAAAATATGAAGAGAAATTGCTAAACGTATCACATAAAAATGTATACCCAACGAAGGTAAAAAAAAAAAACGATGAAAAAAAATAATCTGATGAAAGTTAAAATATATATATATACAAAAATCAAACATGAACAAAGAAAAGAGGAATAAATACGAAGAAAAGATGTTCAAAAATATATACACTTCGTTTAATTCACTTGCGTCCGTACCCACACATTGCCCGAATTCTGTGAAATACATATAATGTTATTCCGTCATGTATTAGAGTAAACACATGTAAGGACCTATTTT
>NC_061832.1:11784745-11787245 GCF_019202785.1 Penaeus chinensis
ATTGCAGGCATTTTTAAGTATTCAAGGTATAAGCACCGATCAAGTTTAAAAATAAAACAACTTTCAGATATCAAAATACTTATTGTCAAAGAAATGAAAAGTCAACTGGCAGAATAAGAGAGCCAAAACTTGCAATATAATTTATCCCAATTCAGTATTGATCTTGAGCCCATTACCTTGGGTCAGTCCCCAGCCAAGTCAGCATAAAAAGTTCTTACCAATACATGTTATGAAGCAGCCCCAAACATTACCTTTGGACTGAAAAAGTATTACCAGCACAAGCTGTTCAACAGCTCCATGCATCAACTTTAAAGTAAGAAATATTACCAATGCAATTTGTGCAACAGGCCAAATTTTCAATTACCCATTAACCCATATGTATTATCAATACGTATGGGTCGCATCGACCATGGCACTTCAGATGATGATTACCAATACAACTTGTATCTCAGACATTAACTCGAAACTCAAAAGAATTACCAATAGACTAAGCATGCAGAAGACAACGAAGATCCAAATTAACCCCCCCCCCCCCCCCCCGTATATTGTGATCGTCTTTTGCTTAAAGTCAATTTTTTTCCTGGGATTTATATGCGCTCTCTTTTCGACCCCTGAATATACCCTGCTGGAATTGACTGCGTCTAATATGCTTGTGTGTCTTCCATGCCGCCAGATACGGCCATCCCTATCATCCATTAAACTACATTATTCATGCTACAATGATAGGGTTTTGGCCGCCATCTTGAAGAAAAGGCGACCAAAAGCATTTGATAAATGTGTTAATTAATTTTTACTTTTGAGGATAAAATGCTTTATGGAAGTTATTCTACAAATAATTTCCTACATAATATATTTTATACGTAAGAATGTTAATAACCAACATAAGTAAATGGAATGATGGAAAACATTCGTAGTTAGAAGGAATGAAAAATATCACAGTGCATAAAAAAAAATATATATATATATATGAAAGTGTAATTATACGAAAGGAAGAGTCGCTGAAGCAGAAAATCTTTTACAAAACCCAGGCTACTAAGATGTCAAGCTTCGGATTCTGATTTTCTTCGAGGCTGTCTATTTTGTAGTAAAGATGCATCTGAAGAGTTCTATGAAAAGCAAGGCAAAAAACAAAAACAAGACAACAACAACGTATAAGTGATTGTGAGACTTCATATTAAGGCAAGGAATAATGGGTAAAATAGTTGATATCCGTATTTACACTGGAGATGATTTAACTGCTTCCATTTAGAATGTAGGAAGAAGATTTACATATCCATACAAACTTACATCCATCCATCCATCCATTCATCCATGCATACTAACACACACACACACACACACACACACACACACACACACACACACACACACACACACACACACACACATATATACATATATACATACATACATACATACATACATTGGCAGGCAAGCAGATACACGAAGACAGGGAAATGTATTATAGTGATTGTCAGAAAGGCTTTTTTGCTGGGGGAATGGGTCAATCTATCTATCATAGTAATGTGTAGGGGTCGCATCCAAAAAGGTTTGAGAAGCCGTGCACTCTCGTCAGTCTCTCGTGAAAGTAAAAACAGAGGGCAATCCTCTCAGAATTTGGCGAAACAGCGCACTAACAAAGAAAACATGAATGTTCGTCGGTGTACTTAATTTCCTCTTCTCGTGACATCATGCAACCGGAGACATTTCACAAAATTTCTCAAAGTTATTCATAGGTTAGATGACAAGAGAAAGCATGTTTTTTCTAACGTTATTCGACAGACGAAAAGAATACTCAGGGAAGCAATAGTAGCGGTTTGCCGTGATTGCTATTGGATGCAGTACTTTTGTTTATAGTTTTCTCTCTTTCATAGAGACATTTATTCTCTGCTTTTTGGAACGGTTGAAGCGAAGCGATTCCGGAAAACTTTGATTTCTTTTTCTTTTCGTTTTTGTGTGTGTTCCATCCAATGGTTCTTGTATAAAGATGCATCAGTCGAAATACATTATGGATAACATACCAATAGCCCTTTTGAAATGATCTATTATGATCCGGTATTTTTCTTTAATTATAACTTATCTATTTTTAGATTCTCTTGACAAATGCACAAACGATATGGATGCCTTACGAACGGGGGGGAGGGGAGGAGGGGGAGGGGGGGAGGTGGAGGAGGTGGAACAACGTAGGCATAATCGACAAACTCAAACTTCGCTAATTTTCTGTACGGATGTTGACGATGTTGTAGAAAATGCATTTAAAAGGACACAGGGAAATCGAAAATAGGTAATGCCAGGAGGAAATGGAGAAAGAAAATGAAATACTGCGGTTGGTTCGAATAGATACGTCTCTTGTATTTCCCAGAATCGTAGTTCCGCTTTGCTATGCTCGTGCTGAAAGAGACAAAAGAAAGGTGTAGATTGATGGTTTTGTGTCTCTCACTAACTTCTTTGTTGGTCGTTGTTTTCGCTTTCATTTTCAATTCCATTTTCGCTTTCGCCT
>NC_061832.1:11792245-11814745 GCF_019202785.1 Penaeus chinensis
ACTGTACCGCATTCTCTATACAAATATATGTAACTGTCAAAGGGCGTTCAGCAGCGGAATCAAGCCACAGAGCCAACTGTTCCTTTCGAGAGGGTGTCGAGTCCTCGGCTGGGAGAGAATAGGAGTAGGAAACAAGTTACAGTATTCTTCCATCTCATGAATACAGCAGTAACCTCTGCATTGCGTAAGAATTTCTAGATAGCTCCCGTCGATTGCCCAGGGGGATTGTCTATAAAACCTTATCATATTTTAGCATCATCATTACTACTATTCATCTTCATCATCATAATCTTCATCATAATTATCATCATCTTCGTCATGATCATCACCATAGTATCATCAGCATCATCACTACCATCATTATTCATCACCCTCACGATCATCATCATAATCGTCATCATCATTATTATCATCATCACCATCACCTCCATCATCATTCATCACCGTCGTCTCCACTTCCAGAAATTCTTTCCTGTGTTACTGTCTTGCGCTTTTTGCTCCTTTCTTTTGATCAACTTTACATATTTTTCTTTTATCCATTTTCCCTTCACGTCTCTGAATATCCAATCTTTTTTCGCCGTCCCTCCTGTTACAACGCTTTCCTTCCTCATATTTCTCATTTTCTCCTGAATTTATCACTCAATTTATCTTTTCCTCTTCCCCTTTCTTTTTCATTGTTCCATCCTTCCCGTCGAGAAATAATATACAAAGATTTATCCGGGCTTTTCCAAATTATATATATATATATAAATATGTTTTTTTTTTGTCTACATGTCAGTGCCTAAGATTTAGCTCAGTCCAACATGACGAGGAAAATTAATCCATGGAATCTATTTTATATTGAGACTCGTTTGTATTTCGTTAGTTAGTCGCTTTCTCTGCTATCATTTGCCCGAAATATACTGTCATGGTTATTCAATGGTCTGTTTCACACACACATAGTGGTTCTGCAACAAAGGAATATAAGTCACTTAGTCATTTCACAATTTCATCTGGTCGCATCACTTAATTACTGAGTGTTTACTGACAAATACGCGCATACTTACACTGCGTATCCGTGTGGAGTTCGGAGCCAAGTGGCTGACCATTTAACGGTGACCACCGACCGCGGCTTCCTTCAGGTTCGAAGCAGGGAAACAGGTCGTGTGGGTAAGCCGAATGGTTCGCAGACGCACACAAGCACGCACGCACTCATGCACTACGCAAACGAGACAGTAAACAAAGTAATAAGGGAAACCATCACCAAACCCTGTACAGTGAATGATAACAAAGATAAGGAGAATGAAGATAATACTAATACTACTAATGATTATAATAGCAATATTGATAACAATAACTATAACATTGTTAATAATAATAACAATAATGGCAATCATAATGATGACAATAATGACAATGCTGATGGTAACTATGATAACAATAAGAATAAGAATCGGAAGACTAAGAATATGAAGAATAAGAAGAAGCAATAACCAGCCCGGCGGCTATCATGCCACCCCCCCCCCTCTCGTCGGCAGAAGAGCAACTGGCAATAACTGCGAAATATTTCAATCACGGCAAAAACTCCAGCATAATCGGCGATGCAAATTCCTCGAGCCCTCCATTTCTCTCGCTGCAAACACACACACGCACGCACACGCACACGCGCGCACACACACACACACACACATATATATATGAACACATATATATGTATATATACATGTGTATGTATATATGTGTATGTATACATGTGTATATATAAATGTGTATATATACATGTGTATGTATATATATGTGTATATATACATGTGTATGTATATATAAATGTGTATGTGTGTATTTGTAGCGTGAGAAACAGAGAGGAACTTCCATCGCCGATTATGCATATGCAAATTTAGCCGAAGCGCTTAACTCAACTTCTTAAGACAGGGTAGAGGTTCCTGGGAAGTGGATATTCTCAAACTCTGGGTAAATTCTGCTCGAGTTCGTGCCACGATTGAAACATTTCCAGAGAGGGACGGACAGCCTTTGGGCATCGGGGCATTGCAGCCGCTGGGTTAGTCATTTTTCTTCTTATTATTCATATTCTTACCATTATGCTTAATGTTATCATAATCATCATCTTCATCACCATTAGCATTATCATTACGATTGTCATTATTGTAAATATTATTATTATTATCATCATCATTATTACTATTAATATTAGTATTATCATCATCATTATCATTATTGTCATTCATATTGCATAACATTGTTTTAATATCTATTTATCCATCATTATTTTTAAACAATTCCTTGTTCTTTATCTTTACCATTATCTTTACTATCATCTTGATTATTACCATCATTATTATCATTATAATCAGAAGTATTACCATAACTAAAACTACTGTGATATTTGTTACTATTTCCACGAGACACGCAACAACCCAACAGGCATTATCCATCCCAATTCCCCAACAACAGTCAATTAGCTAACAATATTTGACTTTGTTAGACGAAGCCGGAAGGTAAGAATATGAAGCGATCTTCCGAAAATCCTTTAGCCCAGAGGATGCATGACATAGAATGCACTTAAACAGCGTTATTTCGGGAGCGTTATGAGTGTCGGAGAATATAAAATTATGGTAGGCTTAGGTTAATGCGTTTCTTGTTGTGTCTTAAGTGTTTTTCTATTGTTTATATATATATGTGTGTGTGTGTGTGTGTGTGTGTTTTTTTCTAAAGGTGTGAGTATCGTTTTAACTTTATTTTTCTTCAGCTTCATATGTTTCGAAAAAAAAAAAAAAAAAATCAAGCATCATATACACACGTATATTCGTAAAATATCTCACAACTTATATAGCATCACTTCTCCAGCCTTCCTCCTCGTCACAGAATGGTAGGGCCCAGTATGAAGGAGAATGAGACCTGGTCGAAGCAGAAATCGGGAACCTTTCAAGATTACCTGTTGTTAAGAACCAGAGTAGTGGAAACGGCCTTTTATTCGGATGAAAATTAACAAAGAACCTTTCTGTGTCCCTTGCTTCCGTATCAGCTCAAAGGGAGGAAAGGAAATTCCATACTTGCAGTACACAGGATTCATTCGTGATTGCAGAAAACACACACACACATACACTTTGATTTTGTCCCTTTATCTGTGTGTGTGTGCATAAGCGCTGTAGGCACGTGTGCTATATGGCTTGTCCTCAACTAGAAAAGTTTCTGGCAAAACTTTTCTATCCATTTACTTTTATATAATGTAATATAATATATATATATATATATATATATATATATATATATATATATATTCTTCTTACGATGACGTTCATTATCGTTCATTTTCCCCCATAAGTGAACAGATACCAATTAAGGTGGATTTCTATTGATTAAATAAGAAAAAAGGCTCCACTCACCTGAGGGGAAAAACAATACCCTGAGAGCCAGAAATAGACAAGCGCTGGTACTCTTCCCTAATGGACGCTGCGAAGAATGCAGAGTGATTAAATGCTGGTTGCTCGCTCTCTCTCTGTCTCTATCTGCGTCTCTCTCTGTCTTTCTGTCTCCCCCTCTCTTTCTGTTTGTCTTTCTTTCTCCCTCTTTCTCTCTCAATTCCTCCCTCCCTCACTTTCTTTCTCTCTCCCTCTCGTTCTGTCCCTCTTTCAATCTCAATCTCTCTCCCTCTCTCTGGATAGGAGCCCGTTATGGTCCCTACAAGAGTATGGTAGATGGCGAGCTTAGGGTGTAAGGTATATAACTAAGCTGTCTTGACTCATTTATTGTAGAGTAATGATGGTGTTAATTCTGCCAAATTGGGAATACTTCGGTAAACAAATTTACATGGTTAACTTTGCTGATTTAGCAAAGGAGAGTTCCGTATATTTTAGGACCCTGTAACAATACAAACAAGAAGACGCTATATTGTAAAACTACAGAGCAGAACAAGTTAAAAACGAGACAATAAGAAATGGACAATGAACTGGAAAATCGTCAGTATCAACTAGTATCAACACACACTAGGAACATAAATATAGTAATATAAAACAAGTAGTTTTGGATTACAAGTCCGAATCTCATATTCCAGCAAGCATCTACTGTAAATTTCCAAGAGGGTTATGCATACGCTAACAAGATTTCGGAACGATTTTTCGCTGCGTTATCTTTATCTTTCGCCACGTAAGTGCTGTCATGGTCTAAAGTGGTACGTGTCTCGCGGTGGCTGAGTGAGAGGACACGAGTCTACCACTTTTAATTCTGTTTGTACAACATTACACGGTAACAGCCGCTCCTCCACGGGAAGGCGTCCTCGGTCCCGCAGGTTCCAATGGCCTATCTCCGCTGCCAGACTATGGCCACACACACGGAGTCTGGTAAAAGCCACTCTATTGATCTCTGTGACATTGCTTTCTCGTGCAATATATATCATGTACAGCAACACTATGGTTTTGTGATGCATATATCACCTCACGAGATGCGTTAGACTCTGTTACTGATTGCTTAGTCAAATCCATTGCCACGCCTACATTATCAGCGTCATTAGAAACTGAGTCTTTTATGCATCTTCTTGTAGCTGTATTAGTCGCTAAAATCAGCTTCACAGCGTGAACCCAAGGGTCGTCCGCCATCTCTCTCCTCTCATTCCACGTCTTTCTAAAGAACTTCCGATGCCTATGGGTCACAGGCGCCTGTAAAGGTGACATGCCTAGTTCGAGATAACACACGTCGTTGCAGGTGACATGTGCACACAAAGGAGTTGTTTAATCCCCCTGTTATACAACTGAACAACAGGTATTAACCCATTGCCGCCGGGGAAAATGAATAAATTATGGGGAAAATTCTGTGGTAATTTTTTATATATTTTTTGAAAAATCTCTACACATAGATGGCTTTGCCTTACCTGATTTCACCTTTCCTCGAATTGGCGGGAAAATGTATTTTTGACTTGTGCTATAAACATCGATGGTATTATTTTTATTATAAGCATTATAATCACTATAATCTTATAAACATCAGTAATAGCAAAATAAGATAACGTAAAATATTTCCGTAAATTAAAGAAAGGCGTAAACGGGCGAGATAGACAGTACTCGTAATTGGCTCATTGGTGATTTAGTACAAGTGTAGCCATCTATGCGTAAAACAATTAAACAAGTAAACTCACAGGCGCAAACAAAACACATTTTAAAGTTATGACACATCTTGGTCAATGCATGTGCAACTGACGCTTTTGAAAGCACTCCCCGAATGCACATACCTCTCGCACCACTTCACCGTCATTCGGTCCACAGAGAACGGCGCCCGTTCATCAACACCAATATTGACAGAAAAAAAAAAGGTATTTTCTCATGTTGCTAATCATACCGTGAGTATTGCAGAACTGAATGAGCAATGACAATTAGCCGGCCATTCCGCCCCTTGACGTGGACAAAAAGGACAGTGTCATCCATCAACACGTGGGGCCACGACAGGAATCCGTCCACTCGCAATTTTCTCTCAACAGTTTGATCAAATCGATAAACACAAACAAAAAAAATATGGGAAATTCTTTCTTTTAGCGACATCAAACAGTTTCACAATTACTTTCATTATAGGATTCCTTTATAATTAGCAGGAACCAATCAGTTACCACACTTGAAAATGGTAACTAGTCATGCAAGCTGCCATAATGAGGGATAATTGCCTGACACAAATATGATATTAAATACGGTGGTGATAGAGGTGATGCATTGCGGGGACAGCACATTAAATATACCTGTGCATATACCACCAGATCCTTTTGTTTTATCCTGTTTTAGTTGTTTTATGCAAGCCTCTACCTCGCGGTCAATATCATCATGTCAGTGGGATTATACAAGTCTTCAGAAAAGGGTTTGAATTGATTGATATTAGGACACACTTGCTATTTGTTTCTATATATTCTTTTTTCCAGTCTATAGCACTCCACACTCAACTGTCATCTGTGTCATTCAGCATGTTTAGAGCATTTGTCACAATGCAAAATCACTCAAGTAATCAAGCATGCTGGCGGGCGCAATGCACATATCCAGTGCCGATTTCCAATCAGCGGCTTTTCTGTACGTGAGAGCACTCTGAAAGTGATGCATGGTAACCAGGTTGTTAATAAATATTTTGGGATTAGTAAAGACGGTGAGTTTCGTTGTTGTTCATGGGATCGGGAATGTGCGATATATGAAGAGGTGAGCGCCAGTTATATCGGCATCTTGGAGTCGGTTACACACGGTTTAGTTTATCACCCTGGCAAACTGCACAGGCGTGGGCAAACTGTAGTACATTTATGTCCATAGCATTGTATAACAGTATAACATTGAAACTTTAGGGTATAACATTATTAGGATCTTCACTTTCTCAGTTAAAGGAAAAGAACAATTAGACAATCCTTAATTTACTCATCTGCCACATCAGCATATACCTTTGGCGTGGAAAGGCATTGTTACATTTGACATGTGGTTATGTGATACTTCATTCCAAATTTAGGATACAACATAATTATGTATTCTAAGACATCGATAATATGAAATACTTACCAAGCCTGATTCTTGCGGTCCCAATGTAACACTGTCTTGTTATATAAACCATAGATAAATCAATCCTGCATAATTCAGACATAGTGCTTTATGCTACAGTTTCCAGGCCATTGAGAAATAAACAACACGGTCAAGTCCACTTTCAAGGAAGTTGTAATGATATATATAATCCTAGCAATAGATACTTCATAATCTATATCCACACTTTGCTAGTCACGTGCTGATTTTTCTAGGTGATCAGCATGATCATACCTAGGGATTCCAATATGCGATAGAATCCACACAAATCATATATCAAGGCCTCGTTCTTTTGTATGATACACGTTTATCCGAAAGTCATTTGCAATATTTCCTGCACCTTTGCCTAGAGTGTTCAGAGCTTGGAGAGCACTCTATCAATCAAGAAAATGACCTCTGAGCCTTGATTTCATAGAAATCCGGTGGCCATGAGTGTTCCTGCCAACTCAAATCGTGTAGTGCTAGCCCAGTCATGAACCCTTCTACAATTCTGTTGCTAGAAAATATTTTCATATACAATAAAAGTGCATCCTGCTCTGCTCCCTGTGAGAGCTTTACCTGTCAGCCTATTATTTTTCTCTATATGTCAGCTACAGAATTGTTTACTACAAATTAATTATTTGGTTTTAAGGAGCCATTTAAGAGTATCTGACGTCATATTATCTTTATAACATTTAGCAAGCTGAATCCTGAATCCTTGGCCAGAATTGGGTTTTTGATCCACCTTGGTGCATGAGAGCTTTGAGAGTTCTCATGAACAGACCCATGTGTTATAGCAGTCAGTGACAACTTTAATTAGATCCCGTGAGAAATTTATGTTAAATCACGTTATGTTAAACCAATCATAGACCCTTCCCTACAGCATAGTCTGTTTGGACTGCAAAGTGGTCACTAACTAACCCTCGTACCAGTGAAGTACAAACATTACCAGGCATTAGATTTTTGCCAAATACGTAATATAACCTGCCACCTCCAAAATTTATCTCTGTTTCTGTCATATACTGTCAGTGATCTACAGCTCAAATGCCGTATTTTTTCCCTATTACTATTACGTTGGTTGTCTCCAAAGTGTGGATGCCTTGCATTGAGGTCACTCATGCATAACATGCCTTGGGTAGAGAATTAACCAGAAATTTAGAGTATCTAGCATATACATTATACAGGAAACTATATCCAGAGGCTGTCATCAATGTGGCAGTATTGCCTTCATATACGTCACCAATCCAGTAATGGCTGTATACACATATGAATAATATCCCTTAACTGAAGGTGCTTATTTCATCTTGGCAGCAGTAGCAAAAGGTTCTGGCATGTAAATAACATCAGTATTATATTTACAGATATAAAACTCTATGTCATCCAACTTAGGCTTAACACTACACATATTCCACATGTGAATATTATTTTATTAAGCAATCTGTACTTGATGCTGTTACGTAAGTTCATGATTATAGATTTCGTTACAGATGACAGTCTAATCTTAATAGTATCTTTATCCATTTCAAACATTTGGTCCTCCCTTGTTCCACTTCCACTTGGTTCTTTTAGCATAACAGTAACTTTTAATTTTTCCATTTTCGGTATCAGCATCGTTATTGTATTAGTTATTACTTTAGCTTTCATTTCCTTTAAACGTTCAAGCACATTCCTATCGCCTGGGTCAGCTGGCGTGACGTCACTTCCGCCATATGGCTGTGCGGAGAATTCCCCTGGCCAGGCCTGCAGTCATCCCTGCCTCAGGGATTACCTCGGCTGGTGCCCAGGGAGAGAGGGGGGGAGGAGCGGTCTTAAATTGAGAGAGTATGGGAGCTGTAAGGCCCAGGACACCCTCTGTGATTATCAGCATCATCTTGTTCACCTCCAGCTGCACAACCATGTCATGTAGTTCAGTGGCCTCTTTAGCCCTGTGAAATCTCTGCGGCTGTTGGCCGCAGGTTGGGTTGGAAGGGCCGCGTTGGTCACTCGAGGTCGGTTCCGGTACCACATGGAGTGGAGAGGGAAGGACCAGGGCAGGCAAGGCCGTGCCCCCCCCCCCCCCCCCCCCCCCGTGCCAGGCAGTCACACTTGTTATCCCACACCTGAGGCATTATGAGACAAAGGCTGGTGCATATGCGATACTCTATCGTCCTGCAGCACTGTGAGGACACTCCCTGGCAATATTCTGTTTAATACATACTGCACAGAATGTCTTTCCTTTGCAGTTGCGCACTTTGCAACATGGCCACTTCCTTTGCAGTTATAGCAAATCACATGGGATGTCCTCCATGGCCGCACATGGCTGGCGGGCATGTACTTTCTGAAGAAGTTCTATGTACAGGTGGTTATTCTCCTTTCTATATTATGCGAATACAGGGGTTGCCCATCCTTGCTCAGTCCTATGGCCTTGTAAAGTCTGTCTAGTGCATACCCATTTCCAAGGTCGAGCTTCGTGTTGTAATGTGTGACGAGGTATGCGTCTCTTGTCTCTTTTGTTCAACACAGTTTGAAAATAATACCTCCAATTAGTCATCCTGTAAGTTTGTCAGTATCTCTGCTGGGATCAAGTGACATAAACATACACCGTCAGAGTCACCCACCTGTGCATCGGAATCACCGCCATTTCTTCCCTCTGCATATGCCCATTGTATAGCGACGGGTTCAATGGGGCTATCCACTGAACTAAAGACTGAAGCTTTGTGAGGGGTGGGACAGTCACCGGAGCATGGATACCATACGACCTTTAGGTATGTACTGTCTCACATGGAGAATCACAGCTTTCGTCGTCACACTGGACGGTGCAAAAAAAAAAAAAAAAAAAAAAAAAAAAAAGGTATTGCATCTGTATCTGGTGTAATTACACAACCTACGTTTTTTTCAGCCCATCTCTCGTTCTTCTCATTGTCCCTTAAGCGTTTCCACTTATTGCGCATGCATGGCTGAACATCCTTCTTGATGCATCCGTACGTCTGTTCCTCCTCATTCAGCTTTTTTCCCTTTGCTGAGCTTGCTTGGATTCTACCTCCACCAGGATGGGTCGTTTTCTGGCGCCATTTGCATCGCGGGGACCCAATCGGCGGTGTCCTCAAATCTTCACCTCCTCGCCAATCACACTCCAAATATTCCCCATCTTGCTCTCGTCTGTCGTCGCGCCTGGCAGCTCCTCTCCCTCGTCCAGAACACCGAGGATGACGACCTTGGCCTTTCGCTGGTGCCTGTCCGCCGCCATTATGAATTGTTGTTGATGTGTTGTTTCACTTGCCTGCTAGTCCATTTGGCTTTGCATAGAGGATATTTTTTTTACTGATTGCCCTATCTGGTGATGCAATGCCTCAACTGTGTCAAGTTTCATCTACACCCATACGATTTAGTTTTGCACGTTGCATACCTCCGTAGCAGTTACAACAGCTGCTACAAGCGAGTAGTCGGTAAGGTGTTGTGACCGACAGAGACGAAAATTCTCAGGATTACACAATTTTAGACCTTGTGTTGTGGAAGCATAGAGATCAAGGTTGTCTGTTTTGGAAATATATCAGGTGTGTTAACGGACACAGAAGTGGTAGTTGCAAGCACTGGTAAAGAAGCTCCTGGGTAAGAAGGACTATCCGGTCCGGAGAGGTTTGCTAGGTTTAACATTTTCAACCTCAAACATAAAGTAAGTACACACCATTTCTCACTTGGTTAAAATCACATGCTCGTCGTATATTCATGGGCCTGCCGTGTCATTATGCATGTCAGGAATTTCGTATATCTCTGAAAATCGGACAAAACCTGGGAGTTAGCACTGCCGATCTGTTGCCAGGTTGTTCTTACCTACATAGATATACTGCGCACATACATACATACGGCTTACATACATATATACATACATACATACATACATACATACATACATATATATATATATATATATACATACATACATACCTGTACATAGAGAGAGAAAAATTACGATTCCAAAAATATAAAACACTAGATCTTGTAAATAAAGATTTATATAATAATAATAATAATAATAATAATAATAATAATAATAATAATAATTAACCCGAGAAAATTCCTCGCTGATTAAATCTCGAAGCTTTTGCTTACCGAAAATTGCAATAGAAAATATACCTTGCTTCACATCACCAAACAAGACAACAATTTTGTTATTCAGGCTGAAGACATGATCTCACATCAAGAGAAAAGGGCTGAAATCAGTCAGCTCATTTTTTTTTTTTTTTTTTTTTTTTTTGAGACAAAGACTACTGCATCAGGAGCATCAGGAATATTTTGCTTTGAGGATCTTTGTAGTCAAATCTGGAATTTATTTTGTTTCTAAAAATTGTAGCTACGGCACAGGCGGCATTAAAACTGCAAGAATTCACCAGAGACGGGTGCCTAGGAAGATAATTGTTGGTCTGATGGCGCGGACAAGGCAATATGTCTCCATATCTATCTATCTATACCTTAATAGGTATGCCCCTCAGGCGTGGAATTGTAAGCACGAAGAGGTATATTATAACGGCCGTGAAGAATCACGTTTCGAAGGATCACACATGCCTTCATTCTCAATGCTTTAAGCGAAAAGCCGATAATAAGGACGTTAGACAATTCAATTATGAAGAGAAGGATCTGGGTTTTTACAAAATACGTAAATAAACAATGTGAACACAAAAAAATAAGTAAATACAATAATACAAACGTGAACACAGAATATATGTATGTGTATATGTGTGTATATATATATATGTATATATATGAGAGGGTATTTATTAATTAATATGCATGGTATAATTCAGCCTCTCTTGATCTTTTGTCCCTTTTCTCAGAATAATAATATGGGTGAAAGAAAACGTTAACGATAATTCTAATTTATTAATCATATGTAACACGTAAAATTCGTGACCTTGGAACACAGCAAAATATTAATACGCTCCGCTACTGACACACGAATAACACCCGAGGGGCACCCAACACACGCACACACCAAGCATACTATACATACACCATAACCATCTTTAACATAAACTAAACAAATTTTAACACAAACAAGAAATCAAGCACCATAAATGTTCTCACGCGACCACCAATTGAGAGGGGGTTTCGTGTACGTAATGTCCAGTCTTTTTATATCACTTTTGTTTATCCATTTACGCCGGTGGGGGCGCGTGACTCCTTGCGGGGGGAGACGGGAGAGTCCCCACTCTTATCAAGAAGCTGCGACCCGTCGCGTTCTCTATGTTTGCCAAGTTCGGGCGAAAAACCCCGGGCTCTCCTGCCGGTGCTGCGGGCGACGGTGGCGATGTCGAGCAGCGCCCAAGGTCTCTAGGAGAAAAACAGACCTTATCGCTGATGCGTCTTGACACTATTATTTAATTTCAATTTAATTAACTTACGTCACGTGGGATTATTTCTCTCCACAATAGTGTTTCCTTACCGAGGCTTTTATTTACGAGGCGCGACGTCGAAGGCAAGGGTTTCCACAGGCAGCCCTTACCACAGGTGAGCGGTTTGCTCGTCTCGCCAGGAGTATCGCCACTCTCCTACTTAGGGGGCGTTCGCATACATTTGAGTTGCCACTTTTTTCTTTCTCTTCTCTTTTTTTCCGTTCACACGCTCCATTTTCTTTACATCTAATTCCACATGCTTCCTCAATTTGTATCACCACTTATTATCACGTGGATTATCTCATTCATTTCCCTTCCTTTCCTCGTGGGTTCGGTAGGGTTATTTCCGAACTGCCACATCACTTTCGCACATTTTCTGCATCGCGCTATCCTCTTTTATTATACACCTAATTAAGTTCTTATAATAATGCAGACAGAGGTGACTTTCATTCGTACATATGAGCACGCATTCACAGATATAGTTGGCATTAATTAACCCTAGATAGTCAGACCAGTTACTCACACTCATTTGCCTCGTTTACCCCTACCTAGTACGTATAAATGAGTGACGGGGATTCTCGTTTCGATAGAAGTCACTTAATTTTGTCTTAATTCATTACATAACTTTTCGCCCTTTCATATATATATATATATATTTACACAAAATATGAATCATAAATAAATATGTGATTTGAATAGGTACGCTTAGCTAACCAAAGAGGTTATTGATGATGAGGGATCGTCTAATGGATGAACAGTCTAGTAACAGTTGTTGTGTCGTTCAGTTCTGGCTTCATCTTTGTTGAAGCGTGTTCGTGGTGACTAATGTTGAAAAGGTATGAATAAGAATGTATCTTCACAATACAAGGGATATATTTAACCGGTTTCGATTATATCTTCGCCAGAAATACATACATCAAAGAAATTACAGTGTGTGTGTGTATGTGTGTGTGTGTGTGTGTGTGTGTGTGTGTGTGTGTGTGTGTGTGTGTGTGTGTGTGTGTGTGTGTGTGTGTGTGTGTGTGTGTGTATATATATATATATATTCAGACATGACCTGACGAAGCACCTGACGACTGTGGCCTCTCATTCGTTGTCCGTATAATTGCTGCCGCGACCTTGGATAGTTTGAACCTGCCCTATACTGCGTTGATATTATTCTCCGTCGCGATGTATGCAGCTTCCATAATTTTTATTTTTTATTTGTTCAGTCCTCCAAGACTACTGCTTCCTTCGGTAGATGTCCAGCTGTATTTACATGCACCACCATGGCGTTGGAAGTCCTATAGTGACGGATGTCAGTTCGGTGTTCGCTGATCCTGGTGCTGAAACCACGGCCTGTTTCACCGAAGTATGCTGTATCGCATCTCCTGCAAGGGTATACGATATACAACACTTTTAGGGTTGCTTTCGGGCGGTTTCCTGTTTCGTATTATGTTATGGTATCTTTTTCCTGGACACGCTCGCGATTCTCACTGAATTGCCGAAGTATCTGCTGAACGCCTGGGAAATGTTACAAGGATATTTATGCTTCATGAAAGACGTAATTTCTGCTCCTCTTCCTCCTCCACGGTGAACTTGATTTTCTTGTGGACGGAGTTAAGCCGCGTCAGTGTATGTTGTAAGCACGACATTCTGGGGACAGTGACGAGGACATCATCTATGTAACGAAGCCAAGTTGAATGTCTGCCGATTATATCCTTGTAATTATCCCTCTCCAGCGTCTCCATGAAAAGGCAGGCCATGACTGCACTTAGGGGGGAGCGCATGGCAAGACCACCAATCTGCTGGTACTCTTCCCCAGCAAAATCGAAGTAGCCGAAGTCCATGCATAACTTCACTAGGCGAAATTAAATTATGTATAGGCAGCGGTACATCATCTTGTCTTGGAGCTGGTAGGAGGGATTCTGAGGTGATAAGGTCTTTGCGGGAGTAATGAGAGGTAAAAATACTAAAATCTGCGTTAGAGAAAGGGTGTGAGCGTTAAGTGAAAGCTCTTTTATTGCTGAGAAGAGAGGTTTGCGCAGTGGGAGGCCAGTTCTGAAGGACTTGCCTTTGTGTTTGAAGATGCGGTGACGTAGCCCTCGTGAGGTTGATCCCAGGTACATCGGCAGCTAGGACAAGAAAATAAATACACCGCTAGTCAGAATACGTCAGAATTATAGTTCATTGATTGTTTCATGAACTTTGCTACAGTGTTGGTGTTACTAACAACAGAAGTAAACTTTTGGGGTACTTATTTAGCAAGAGGGATTTTGATTGTTTCCTGATTTCATAGCTTAAATCGCCCAAATAGGGTAGTTTTCCATACTTATGGTCTCTTTTGACAGTAGAGGCAGTTTGTTGGTTGGATAATTTCTTACACAGAAAAGTTTTTGTTATTTTATCAAACAGACAGTTTGTTTCTTTAAAACAAATATATATATATTCATATATATAAGTATATATATGTATGCATATATATATATATATATATATATATATATTATGCATGTGTATATATGCATATATATGTATGCATATATATATATATATATATATATATATATATATATATATATTAATATATATATATATATATTAATATATATATATATATATATATATATATATGCATGTGTATATGTGCATATATATATATATATATATATATATATATGTAACTATATGTATGTCTATATATATCCATATATATATACATACACACATATATGTGTGTATGTACATATATATGTATATACACACATTCATATATATACATATATATATACATATATACTATGTAAATGTATAAATGTAAAATATATCTTTATATATGCAGTTGTATACATAAATATATAGCTATATGTATATATGTACATGTATATGTATGTGTGTATATTTATAATTATATTTATATATATATTGTATACATACATTTATATATATGCATTTATATATATATATATATATATATGTACGCACACACATACACACACACACACACACACACACATATATATATATATATTGTTTTTATAATTATTTATATAGATATTTCTTATAATTATATATATAAATATATATAAATATATATACATATATACATATATGCACACACACGTACATACGTATATATATATATATATATATATATATATATATATATATATGAATATGTGTGTATACATATATACATATATATTCATGAATATATATAAATATATATGTATATAAATGTATACACACACACACATACACACACACACACACACACACACACACACATACGTATATATATCAATGTATATGAATGTATACATACATATATATACATACATATAAATACATATATATTTGCATGCACACATATATATATATATATACATATATATACACAGGCGCACATATAGATAGATAGATAACTAGCTAGACAGATTAATTGAGTATAGATAGATAAATCGAAATCTTTTCAAATTATGTAACTACTACTTTTATAAATACGTTAAAAACTGTGTATTGATAACTCGTCATGTGAATATATGGGTGTATGGAGTAGTCATCCAAGAGGGTGCTTAATGTAGATGTGAGAGTTATACATTTATGAAAAACTAATAAAAAATGAATGTGTTGCGCCGCCCCGGAATCGAACCCTAGTCACAAGAATGGGAATCTTGTATGATACCACTACACCAGCGGCACTTATTAGGAGGAAGAGGCCTGGATTCTGTTTACTGTTAGTCAACCTGCTTGTAGTTTAGTGAATCTGTATATCTGAGAATAGCTTTGTGAATGTTTGGGTATACATGCGTGTAGTGTGTGTGTGTGTGTGTGCGTGTGTGCGCGCGCGTGTGTATGTGTGTGTGTGTGTGTGTGTGTGTGTTTGTGTGTGTGTGTAATCAAGTTAGATAGATAGACAAAGAAATCATTTTAAATATATAGTTGGTTTCTCACTCGGCAGCAAAGCATGTGTCAGACCAAACGCAAACCATATTCAGAGAAGGAAGGCGCTGGAGCGAAATAAAATGAAGTTATAAACCAGGCAAATGGCAGTCATTTTTAAGGTATGTGATCTGTGCAAGCTTCGGTGTCCGTAAAGCAAAGGTATAGGAAGGGAGTTAATTGCTTCAGCGATAACTACGGTGTGTGACTATTGTGTTAGACGGGACGTGAGCTCAGTTACGGCACCCGGTTTAAACAGGGTTTACGTTAATATAAGGAAGACCTTACCTATACTGCAGGCCGGAAGGAGTAACGGCCGTTGCGAAATTCCGTGATATGCACACACACACACACACACACACACACAAACACACACACACACACACACACACACACATACACACACACACACACACACACACACATACACACTGTGACATTCAGTATCTATTTAAGGACAGGCCCGGGCAGCTGATTGACCTGACTTCACTCCAGAATAACAGGAAGCGCCTCGAGGGAAACACCCGGCGCCCTGGTCAAAGGATAAGGGAAGAGTGACCCAGCCTGTCCCAGAATGATCAGAAACAGTCCGGCCCTGGAGCTGCACACACACCTTCCCTCTCCTCCCGTAGAAGCTGACGCCGTCTTCACCACAAGCTACCCATTTCTACTACGTGTCTGTTTCACAATAAAGCTGTTAAACGGATACCGATTTTTCCTCTGGACCTGCCAGATAATATAGTGGTTTTCTTGTACATTTGAGTTAGAGCCCATTATAGCTGGTGTTCAGGGTGGTAGAACTCACGTTCCTGCCTCCGCTCATGAATCGTCGTCAGCCGCCAACAGGGCCGCGTAAGTACACAAGGGTCATATTCCTTTTTTCCGTGTCCCCCCATTTCTGTGCTACGAGCCAGTCATTCTCTTATATGTACAAGTGCTTAGGTCCTTAGGGAAACGGGAAGGGGAATTACTGCGAGTATTTTCTTCTCTTTTTATCCGATAACACAGTCGCGTATTTCAATACAAAGTAATTTTGATGTACTGTTGTTAGATTATTTTCTCTTTTTCTAATTCTCTGATGAGCTCTCCTCCATCTGAAAATACTCGTACAAAGAAGTCGATTGTCATGAAGGCTCTGCAGACTTCGCTAGGTTTCCCCCCTAAGGCCTCGGACTCTTCTCATACTTCTTCTCGCTCGGCTTCTCCTTCACCATCTACTTTTGATTCAGTTTCCCCTCTTTCTCTTGTTACATAAACCGAAAAGATTTCCTCTCCAGCTCTACACCCTCCTCTGGCCTCACCCTTGTTACGGCTGCATCAACCATGGGTCCCGGCATAGCTCCCACGATGTACAATGTAGCGTCAAAATTCTCAGGCTCTAACGTCTCTGTTGCCAAATTCTTCGCGGATGTGGAAGACAGTAATCCATTCAGGGGTTAAGCGGGAGTCTGAGCATTTTGCGACATCGTGCCTCGTGGCGGCTAGAATGCGCCTTAACCACGAAATTCCCAGAGTGACGGAAGCGCTAGATTCCTTTGACCATTTGCCGGACGACCAAAAGTCGTATGGAATGTTGAAGAGTATTTTCACTTCAACATTCTCGAGGCAGACGGATAATCATCATTTACGACTGGTAGAGTTGTTGGAAGTCAAACCTACCTCGTTTTCAAAAGATGATCTTTCATCTTATTTGAATAAATTTCGCGTGAAGCTCATGCAGTGGGTGCAGTCTATCGCGTCAGTTCTTGAACATTTTGCAAAAGCGTGGTTAGTCTCTTCAATCTCTCCAGCTGTGCGCAAACGAGTTTGGGATAAAGTTGACAGTGCTTCATTCGATAAGCTTCCTGAAGTCCTCGCAAATGAGATGTCAGATAAAGGTGGAAATGTGCAGGTGGTTACGAATGTTGTCAGATCAGGGAAAAACAAGGGGAAAAATTAGAAATATAACAACTCGGGGCGGAGTGAACCGCGGCGTGAACCGCCGGTGCTGACGAAAGCAGGAAATAGACGTGCTTCGCCTGCCCCTCTGTACCGCTGCGCGGAGCAAAACCCCCCTCCCACACCCTCGCGTGCGCATCCGGAGCCTCCCTCTGGAGCGCAGTACTTTGTAGCGCCATGAACAAGGAAGGAGCTTATAATAAGCGAGTGGTGAATTTTTTAGAGGAAGAGATAATAGGTTTCGTACCAGGAGAGGAAGTGCATTGGTCTCCGGTGTAGTTGCGTCGTCTTCTCGGTTTCGTGTTGCTAGTGCTGGTATACCGAACACAGGAACGGGACCCCCTCTCCTACCTGGTAAGCTTAAAGGGAAAGGCGCATACTTTTTCATTGATACGGGAAGTTGCGTCAGTCTTGTGAGTGAACGGGTATTAGAGGATTTTCAGCTCTCGTCTGAGGTATTGCCAGCCAATGTTGGTGTTAAAGGCGTAAAATAACAGGATCTCAGCTAGGTGTAGTTGGCACTACGTATGTAACTTTAAGGTTTGGAAACATCAAATTTCCTCATCAGTTCGTCGTAGTGAAGGGTTACCAGAGTTTCCCCGGTCACATGCTCCTTGGTCATAATTTTGTATATCGTTCTGGTATGGTTTTGCGACCGCAGCAGAATGAGATAGAAATTTAAGGTCAGATTTATAAGCTAAGTGAGCCGAGTTCCCTCTGGAAACACCCGGACCCTTTTCACCCTAGCATGCTTGTTTCCGCTTCTAATACAAGCAGCGACGCGTCTCGGTTGAATCATCCATCATACATGACCACACGCTCGGACACATCACTTTCCTCCCCTCCTTCCCCTCCTCTGACTCCTCCCCCTACCTCCCCTGTCTCTTCTCCGCAACTACCTCGTTCCCCCCCTGTCTCTCCTCCACCTCCCTCACATTCCTCGACTTCTACGATTCCTTCTAGGTCTCGTTCTGCTCGTCCTGGAATTACTTCATTTCAGCATGCTACAGGTACTTCGCGCACACATCTCGCTGCCACATCTCATACATCATCCCGCTCATCAAAGCATAACATGTTGGTTGACAACGATAGTCTGGCACACTTAGTGGCGCGGGAGTCTGTAGTAATTCCGCCTTTCCATGACGTTCCGATTAATGTGACGGCCTCGGCAGGTAAATATGGCACATGTTTGGTCCTCCCTGAAAATTGTAGAGTAAAGGGTACATGTGTTCTTCCCTCTCTGTATACCTTGAGGGATGGGAGTGCACAAGTCCATGTGATGAACTTAACACCTGCCCCCTTGTCTATCGATAGTGGTGTTAGGTTAATAGACTGTGAGGTTACAGATCACCTGATAGCTGAATTTAAACTGCCAGCGTCAGCCTTCTCTGGCGCTGTTTCTTCCACGTCTCCCGATTCAGCTGACCCATTCACTGCAGCATTAGCAAAGGGTATGCAGGGTCCAATCGCATTTAGCGGAGGTAAGGAGATTTTTCCGGCATACAAGATCCCGCACAGCAGGCGTCAGATTCTAGAGGAGGAAGTGTGCGGTATGCTGCAACGAGGGCTAATCCAACCATCGACTAGCCCGTGGTCAGTGCCGATGTTGCTGGTGCCGAAGCGTCAGCATGGCTTTCGTCCCGTCTGTAATTTTCGGCGTCTGAACAAGGTGACCGTTCCGTCACCTTTTCCCATTCCTAACCTTCGCCAGCTCTTGCAAGACATTGGTGGAGAGAGTAAGGTCTTCTCCTCGATTGATCTGGCGAAAGGTTTCCTTCAGGTCCCCCTGGCAGAAGACAGCCGACCATACACTGCATTCTCGATGCATGTGGGTCACTTCGAGTTCCTTGTGTCACATATGGGTCTCAGGAACTCTCCTCTGACATTTAGTCGTCTTATGGCTCTCGTCCTGCAGGGTTTAGTTAATGATTAGGTGCTAGTCTATTTATACGACATTTTGGTTTGTTCACCTTCGATCAAGGACCATGAGGCGCGGTTGCGCAGTGTCTGTCAGCGACTATCGGAAGCGGGTTTGACAATTAATCCGGCCAAGTGCATGTTCTTCCAGTCGCGTTTAGATTTCCTCGGTCATTCAGTTAGTGCTGCAGGTATTGCCCCTAACGAGGCCAAGGTTAAATCCGTCAGTATGTTCCCCATTCCTTCTGATGTAACACAGGTAAAGTCGTTCTTGGGGTTAGCAGGTTTTTATAGACCGTTCATTAAGGATTATGGGAGGATCGCTGCACCGCTGACACATCTCCTCAAGAAAGATGTCCCCTGGCGCTGGGGCGAGGAGCAGGTCAGTGCATTTTCAAGGTTAAAATATTGTTTATCACACGCTCCCGTTCTTGCATTTCCAAAGTTTGACCTCCCCTTCATTATCCATACAGACGCATCGAATGTTGGGCTAGGGGCTGTTTTAATGCAGGAATATGAAGGGAATCTGCGTCCTATCGGGTTTGCTAGTAGGGTTCTCACCAGTGCAGAGAATTACTCAGTCACCGATAGGGAAATGTTAGCGATTGTTTGGGCTCTTAAGTACTTCAGGGATATTATACTGGGGTACAAGGTCATAGTTCACACAGACCATATGCCGCTCACGTCGCTTAATGGCAATGATTCTTCTGGTCGTAGGGCACGTTACCAGGATATCCTGGGCGAATTCGATGTGACCTTTGTGTATATTCAGGGGCCGCGCAAATGTCGCCGCCGACACGCTGTCACGCGCGCCAATCGAATCCTCGCAATCTTTGAGGCGGGACGACGCTGCCGATTTCCCAGATCATTGATGCCTTATCTGAGGGC
Organism: Penaeus chinensis; assembly: GCF_019202785.1. NCBI lineage: Eukaryota > Metazoa > Arthropoda > Malacostraca > Decapoda > Penaeidae > Penaeus > Penaeus chinensis. The sequence goes on from NC_061832.1 coordinate 11,812,788, forward strand.
ACGGCAGTGCCGTAGTTTAAAGGGTTGCCGGTTAAATATTTTTTTCTTGAAGACACGATCCGAAGCGAATTACGGGACGTTCTTCTTCCCACCGTCCAGTCAGCCATCACTTCTACCTATCACTCTTCACTGGGCGATAGCCCACACTTTCTTCTTACGGGGCAAGACAAGCAGTTGCCATACAAACTCCTGGAGGTGAAGCCGCGTCCCCTCTATGCAGATAACTATGCTGATTATTTAGTTTCTCGGCAGCAGCGCGCGTTTCAGCAAGCAAAGGTGTTCCTGACCAGGTCACGTGACAGAATAATTGAGTACCAGCATAAGATCGCACGTGCAAAGACTATCGGTGTTGGTTCATTGGTATTTAGGAAAGCTCATGTTCATGGTACTATTCAGCCTAAGCTTAGTCCGTTATTTGTGGGTCCCTACAGAGTTGTAGCCGTAAAGAACAACAAGGCAGTGCAAATCTGTCGCTGATGGCTCTGTGCAGTGGTTCCATTTTGACGTCTTGAAGCAAGCTGATCAGTATTATCAGTGCCAGGAATCATTGGCGTTGCCGTCATTCTTGCTTAGACATATCATCCCATTACATCAGTCCTCGAGAGTCGGCGAGTTATTCTGGCTTATGTGTTATTCCCGTAGAGTTATGTTGACTATTGGTTACATTAGCGATGCAAGGTCATTTACTTTGCTAGCTTAGTGCCTCATCAGCTGCAGTTGCATACGTTACCTGCGTCGCTCATTCTCTGATGATCCTTATCATCCCTTTCATATTGGTTCTTTTGTAGCTGGCTCTTGTGTTATATTTTCTATGCAGAGTTTGCGAGTGGTGAGTGATATCTGGCTCTCCCTTCCAGGATGCTGTCGTCCATATTCTTTGTGGCACTCCTCGTGGGAGGAGGCTCGCATCGCCTGCCGCATAATGTGAGAGACGCACCTGGGGCTATGATCGAGGACCTTGGGAAGGTCTATCCCATAACAAGCCATGTGGAGGCCCGGTTCTCGTTATCGCCACTACGCAACGCTTCTAAGCTCATGCTATACCACTGGGACCAGCTACTCTCTCTTCGTGGAAATCTTACCATCGATCCTTCTCTTGACACACATGACATTCGCCAATTCGATCGCATCTTATCCTCGATAATTGCAGAGTTGAATTATTTTGTAGGGCCTCTCAAATCTATGTGTAGGACCCGGCGAGGATTATACAACTTTGTTGGCAACATTGCACATGGACTTTTCGGAGTTGTGGATGACGACACTCTTACATCCGAACTCAAGAATTATAGGGATAGCTTATCATCTGTAGTTCACAGTTTCGACTCGTCTGCTCATGCTGTCAACACGCTCGAGCACAATGTTCAGGAATTAGCCTCCGATTTTAATATTGTGCGAAATAAGGTCGGTCAGGTTGTAGGTACAGTGAACAAAGTGTCTCATCTTACCTCTTTAACCTTAATTGTTTTTTCATACTAGAGCACGGTGAACAAGATTATACAGCGAGTAACTAGTTTGGCATCGGCCCTCATTCGTGCGGCGCATGGAGAGGTGTTGCTTAACCTGATCTCGCCTGCCGACATGGGCGCGGTACTTCAGAGAGTATCTTCCTTTTCTGTCAAGACTCTCTTCCCTTTAAAGCAACGCAATCGGTTTTACGCTAGCCTGAGGTCTTTCCTCACTGCCTCAGGGCTGTCCGTTATCGTTCCAGTGCGTCCTTCTACTGTCTTTAGGGCCGCATACACTCCTTCGCACACAAAACAAACAACTCACATTACATGGTTCACGTGCCTCACACATTTATTCTAAGAGAATTAGGAGGACATGGGCTATCTTTCCCTTCCCCCGACTTCTTAGACTCTTGTTCGAGGCCTACCAGGGACATATTCGTGTGTTTTTCTTCACCTCTTCCTTCATCTCTTCAGACTCCATCTTGTGCTCGTGCTCTTGTTTCCGGAGGG
>NC_061832.1:11819745-11824745 GCF_019202785.1 Penaeus chinensis
TAAAGTCGTTCACATATAGCTTGACTGATATATGTATATATATATAAATAGTGCTATTGATACAGAAATGTACATTTCTTATAATTTTTATTTCTTTGTATTGTGAAACCAGACCATTAACCTTTACCATGCCAACTTTGAAACTAAAAGCGAAAGCTACTATCATGTGGGATAAACTAAAGATACTGCGCCGCCCGGGAATCGAACCCGGGTCACAAGAATGGGAATCTTGCATGATACCACTACACCAGCGGCGCTTGTGGAAGGAGGACACCTTCAGTGATAAAGCGAATTATACTGGTCCGTGTATGCATGGCGGCTATTCCATTCCATATGTATGTATCACTGTATATGTTGTATGTCAACATGTTATTCACAAATACACGCCCGCGCGCGTGTGTATATATATATGTCTATATATATATATATATATATATATGCATATACATATATACATATATATGTATATATATATATATATATATATATACATATATTGTGTGTGTATGTGTGTGTGTGTGTGAGTGTGTGTGTGTGTGTGTGTGTGTGTGTGTGTGTGTGTGTGTGTGTGTGTGTGCATATACAGCACACACACACACACACACACACACACACACACACACACACACACACACACACACACACACACATACACACACACACACACATACATATATATAATAAAGAAAATACATATATATATACAGATACGCATAAATATCTACAATTTATATATTCATAATATTTATTTATCTATCTATGATATATATATATATATATATATATACATATATATATATATATACATACATTTATTAAATATGTGTGGACGTGTGTGTGTGAGTGTAATATTTTTGAGATGAAAGTGTTTACCTCATTGACTGTCTTTTTATTTGTATAATGAACCTGTATTCAACCTTCCCCTGGGTTAGAAATTCTGTTACATATTTGTGAATTCCTCGTGATTTCATAGAACGCCCTTGAATAACAAACGTAAACCTGTTCGTGATTTGTAATTCTTTTTGTATGTTATTACAGGTCTGTGTACGCGTATGTACGTATGTACTACGTCTGAATACGCATCTATGTAAGTCATGCTTTAGGAGTCTAACAGATATAATACGGGCGGATCACAGAATCCATGAAGCTGCTTCTGCCCCTCCCCCCCCCCCCCCTCCCTCCCAAGTGGCTAATTCAAGTATTGCTTTGAGGGAGGAATATTGCATGCTGTGTACGCAAATCCACCAATTTAGGAGGTCTCCGCCATTGCAAATGATACAGCGTTAGCTCTGGTTTCAGCTCTGCATAACGCTGCATGTTGCAATAAACCAATTCTCGGATTCTCGTTTACTATTCCTCGCCGGTCGTTCTCCTCTCTCTGTGGTATGTCCCAACCGCCGATTATATATGAAAGTCTTTTCTGTTATCGTCCCCGTTATAATGAATGTTTCGATTTCACTTCGTTTTTAGGACTGTATTGATTCGCTGAGGTTGGGACATGTATGCGGTAATGTAAGGAGATAAAAATGTGTGCTACGACAGTTGTTATTTTATCTCTGTATGATATAAGTTCGAACAGTAGCATTGCGGCAACTTTGCTATTTGTAGTATTATGTACTTGATTATCACCTCTCACTATCAAATTACGTAGAGGAGGGGTTCTTAGAGGGTACATGTTACAAATTTAGTATGTAACCATGTAGCTATATCATCATTAGTATAAAATTTCTTCATGATGGAGGCATTGATCCCTTGAAAGACAGGACATAAAAGAACAAAAATGACTACGTGTGTGTGACAGTCTATGTCTATATCTATATCTCTTTTTTTCTCTTCTCTTCTCTTATCTTCTCTTCTCTCTCTCTCTCTCTCTCTTTCCACATAAATATACACACACATATATATACAAAAAAATCATATACACACAGAAATATAAGAAAATCTGGATGGCAGATAATCACTACAGACAAAAATGGAATGGGTAAAGAACAACTATGTACAAAGAAAAAAAAAAACATGTCCCTTTGGAGGGTGAGAGGTCTCCAAGTAATCCAATCCGCTCTCGGAACCAAAATGAAGAGACTTTAGTGGCCTTGCAATCAAAAGGCATAACACAAAATCATCTAGGAATAGTTCTCGCCGCTAATGACCTTACGGTTGATGCCTCAGATAATTTTAAATAATCAATCAGTCTAGGAATAGTTTATACAAAAGATGGGTTATTGGGACTAGAAACAGTTGAAATGAATAAAACAGATATATGTATCACTGAATAGCCAAACTGGATTCCCCCCCCCCCCCCCATTCCCTCCATACACGATGTAACACTATAACTCAGGGACCTTGATATTCATAAAAAAAAAAAAAAAAATTGGGTTAAAGGAAAAAGAAAATAATAATTATTGAGGAATTAAGAAGAAAACGTAACACGAGAAACCAAAAGACTCTAAAGACAATTGAAGTGCATACACACACACTCACACGCACACACACACGCACACACACTCATACGCACACGCACACACACACACGCACACGCACACACACACTCATACGCACACGCACACGCACACACACACGCACATACACACTCATACGCACACGCACACGCACACACACACACGCACACTCACACACACACGCACACGCACACACACACACACGCGCACACACACACACATGCACACGCACACGCACACGCAGACACACACACACACACACACACACACACGCACACGCACACATACACGCACACACACACTCACACGCACACGCACACATACACGCATACACTCACACGCACACGCACACGCACACGCACACACACGCACACGCACACGCACAGTCTAGGGTGTTTCAATAATTGTCGGTTTTTTTTTTTTTATTTGCTCGAATCCCGGGGGCAAGGTAAGAAATAGGCGCCTATGTTTTTATTAAAATCAATGAATATCTCGCGTTCTCTATTTTCAATTGAAAGTTTTGATAAAATTATGATTTAGACACCGCTTCGAACCCCAAATAACGCCTCGTTTTCTGCTGTCGGTATAACTATTTTATTTTTAAAATACCTTAATATTATACTTTTCTTTAATATTTTTGCATAAAAATTATTTCTATTGTGAATTAATATTATATAAAGTTCTTTAATTGCCATAAGACTAATTCTTCAATTAGTAGGCTTGACTTCTTTTTACTTTGTGTTCTCTCCCACCGAATCGGGCTTGGGTCGCCGAGAGCATGCTTTGGCTCTCGGACTTCTCGCTTCGCTTAAATGATTTGAAGTAACATATTATATTTAACAAGAGGCTATAAAAGGAAAGGATTCTAGTAATGATTTTATTTGGAACATTATATATTGCATACAATATCATTTTCATTCTACTCCTTTGTTTACATTGCCATATCTCCGACTGCGCCGTTCTCTAGTTTCTGTTACAACAATTTTGTTTATGTCTTCACATTTTTTCACGTCTCCAATCAGTCTTTCACAGTTTTGATTATGGCCAGGTATTAATGAACTTTTGGGATTCTACATATCGATTTCATGCATATCATAGGCAAACTTCATATCTGTGGTCAGATGACGGAAAAAGGGCGAACAAAATACTCTCACAAAACACTTGTTGGAAAATGAAATCTTTCACACTCAGATTACACAGTTTTTCTGCAGTGAAATTGTGCTTCTCCCTATTTTTGAATAGGGCTGGTGTGTATGGCCATTTTTCACGAATTCCTCTTTTCAAGATCTTTGCAACTTCATCGACGTAATCATGATCAACAGCTAAGGGAAGAAGTGTACCATCTGCATTATACAGATGTCTGTTGGTGGACGAGAAGTAGCTGCTAGGAAAGCCAAGTTCACTGCCAATTCTGGCATACCTCCTTGAAGTTTCAATAGCAGTTCTGAAAAGAGTCATTCCATTGCTGTTCACAGCAGAACGCAACCACATGAAATGAACTTTTGCAAAATCAAAAATACTTCTGATTGTTCTTGGATTGTTTCAGTGCTTTCAGACATATTCAGTTATATTTTTTGCATTTCACTCGTGGTGTTCTCATGTATTCCACAGTTTCCTCAGGAGTAGTGCCTGCAGTTGTAACTTCGCATTCCAGGTCGTCATAGCTCAACTCTAAATTTTCAAAAGACATTTCTGCAATATCTTCACTGTAGCATATAAATGGGACTTCTGCATTGTTGGTCTGCTTCCGTTTCAGTCTGTTAAATTCCCGTCTTTGCGCCTGATAATCAACACTTCCGAGTGATCCATTGCTTCCTTGTACTTTTGCATCATACCAATCTATATCTTCCTTAAGGATTTCTCGGGGTTGTTTCTTTGCCTTGAATGACACAATCACAGTTTTCGAGAATTTTGTCTTCAGTGTTACATTTCTGATGGAGTCGTAGTACTTATTCTTTATTTTCTTTATTTTTTCTTTCATATACCAAGGTGATATTGTCTTAATGCCGAATTTGCTATACAGCACAGCATTTTCCGCCTGCAACTTGGATAAAATCTGAGATTCCGTAATAGTCAAATTATTGCATGGCAAGCTATCTTTTGAGCATCCTTTTAGTGTCTGGTTACCATGTCCTTTTAAGGCACAGTATCGAGCAAGAATGTCACTCTTCGTCAGTGGTCTAGGTGGCACGTGTATCGCAAACCACCACGTCAAAGTGCCATATTGCCACTGACGAGATCGTCACCATAATATAGGCGAGCGAGTAATGTGCATTATTAAGGTAGCACAAGTTTATATGGAAATGCATAGTGACTGGGAATCTTTACGGAAGTCCCCAGGAATCATTCGCAATGACCCAAGTTACCTTATGTTTGATTCTGCCATAATGTCGGATGAACCGAAATGCCCTTCCGTGGGTCATCCCAGCGCCGGAAATGGTATTATACTTTAATCAAAAACTGCGAATAGTAGATATTTTTTTATTTGTCTAATATTTTGCATGTCGTCATTTAAGCATAGTAGGCGCCTGTTTAGCAACT
>NC_061832.1:11829745-11842245 GCF_019202785.1 Penaeus chinensis
TATATATATATACATATGTGTAAACAATTATATGGTAAACGAAGTTAAGATACTAATGATATATAATATGAAATGCGACATTACTAATTTTAATTACTTACAATTATCTGACACATTAACATTCCTCAGAGGTACTGCAGAGACCATACACACATTTCGACTCACACCAGTCAGAATTATCCTTATCTGCTGGTTACAAATCTTGTATCACACAGATATTTGGGCCGCAGGACTGAGGTGTTGAAATTTCACTGAATCAGCACGTTGGGATTAGGTATTCTGTGTTAGCATAGCCGCTACGTGATTCGATTTCGTAGTCCACAAAAGAGGGGTCGCTTTCGGGTTCCTTACGGATTCCCTTTTCTAGATCTGTTTACTTTTTACCTTTTTTATCTCTTTTATTTTATTTTTGTATTGTCTGTTTTCGTTATTTTTGTTAGGCTGGTGATATTTTGTAATGTTAACAATATGTGTGTGTGTATATATTCATGTCTGTGTGTGTGTGTGTGTGTATATATATATATATATATATATATATATATATATATATATATATATGTATATATATGTATATATATATTTATATATACATATGTACATACACATATATATATGTATGTGTGTGTGTATATATATATATATATATATATATATATATATATATATATATATAATCATTTGGATATCATATGCTTTCAAGATATTCTGGGTATGGATAAATAGAAGATACATAGATAAGTAGATAGATAGACACACATATAGGTAGGTAGATAGATAGACAGATAGACTTAAAGACAGGTTAAGAGACAGAGAGAATCAGTGATAAAGGCAACAAGGAAGTATACAAGAAGGGATTAATGAGTGCATTAATCTAAACGTCAAACCGAACACAAAGCATCAACACAAGCGCAAGTGAATAACGAAATGGAAAAGCTTTTTTTTTTTTTTTTTTTTTTTTTTTTTTTTTTTTTTTTTTTAATACTCAAAGAAAAATATGCTTCGAATACGCAATGAGTCTGGTTGAGAGTGAAGACGCTTTGTCTTATTCTTGTTGAAGGCAAAATCGTGAATTGAACATAGAACTTACATCCATAACATTTTACCTATAATTTTACCTCTAAGGGTAAAAATGCAAGTGATAGGTACTTACTTGTAACTTAAATACACAACATTACATACATAAAGCAACATCACACATATAACAATATACAAACCACGGAAAAAGGTAAGTGATATACTGTGTACATGATGTATATACATATATGTATGTATATACATTATGTATGTATATCACAGACATATACACAGTCACGATGTGTGTATCTGTGCGCGCGCGCGTGTATGTGTATGTAAGTGGGTGTATGTATGTGTATTTGTAGGTGTATGACTATATATGTATGTACGTACGTAATCATTTGTGTACGTTTATATACATATACCTGTTTGCATGTGTATAGAGAAAGGAAGAGAAAGATACGGACATATCAGGAATTCTGTAATTTAGAAATATGAGGGAATCATTTTGTGCCTTAATTAAAACTGTATCCAAAAAACGCTGTGTAACACTTACCGCGTAACATGAGATATTAGAGTGTGTACACACACACACACACACATATATATATGCACACTGCACACACACACACACACATATACACACACTACATGCACACACAATACACATATTAAACACTACACATACTACACTCACACTGCACATACTACACACACATACACACATACACACACTACACACACACATACACACACTGACTTCACATACACACACTACACATCCACTACACACAGACTCCACATACACACATTACACATCCACTACACACACACACACACACAACTACACGCACACACTACTTACACATAGACACACACACACCATATACGCAAACACACTACATACACACACATACAACTACACACACACTATGCACACACATACACATACACACATTACACACACATACACAAACACACACACACACACACACACACACACATATGTAGTGTTCGAGTGTGCGGGTACATACCCTACTCCCTCAGTGGCAAGAATGTTTAATTATCTGGTCAATGAGATGAAAGTCAAATAGGATGTTAGTTTTTTAAGTAATTAGGACGTTTTTTATCGTTTGTATAGCGATAAGCACTTAGCGCTTACAATACCAATTTGTACTAAAATCCTAACACTTATGCGAGATATATTTGAAAGTTAAAAATGACTACATGTGTTGTTCACCAGATATAGCCGTATGCTTAGTGTTTCGTATATAAAATTTATTTTTAGGTTAAAGGTTAATTTTATTCGTAAGTAGTCTAATGGCAAGCCCTAGGTTGGAAGGACATCTGTTACTGCCTAAGGATTTCCCTGCCGTGCGAGTTACATGAAAATTCACGTACGGGAGCAGAGAGTGTGTATTCTGCTATGGAGTCTAGGTATAATACTTATCTGCCTAATCTGGTAAAAATGATTTCTTAAGATATTAAAATACTTGTCTTCTGTTTAATTTGCCTTTGAAAATAGACATGCACAGTCGAAGAAAATAAGAACTTCACAGACAGGTCGAAAATAAAATATGGTGTTTTAGAGTAAATTTTGAGTTCCAGATGTTTGATAATAACGAGCGAAACGACGGGAAACTATATTACAACTTAACATTTTAACAAACAGTGAACAGAGATTAATAAGGCAGTGTTTTGGTATAATTTCTATAGGTATGGAAATACTATGGTGAGCAATATCTGCATTGCAACTCCTGTCTGAATTATAACATGGAATTATATTACTTCGGTGTAAAAACAAGGGGGTTTACAGTCAATCACACAGCCTATATTCTAGAGATATCAAAATCCGAAATAAAATATGGTTATTCTGACAAGGACAGTGAAATGTAGGTAACGAGTAACAAGATGCCAATTACAAGAAGAACTATTCCAACATTTTTCTTGTATGTTTTGCGGGGAATGAGAAGCACGGGATGTAGGTACATGATTTCACGCTGCCAAGACATCAGTGTAGGTAACACACACACACACACACACACACACACACACACACACACACACACACACACACACACACATACCAAACGTTTCACGATTAAGTCTAACTAGTTATAACATTTAACGTTTTATCTTATGCTTCTTTTGTCTACGCTACAAAGAGGTTGGTAAATGATTTGCTTGATCTTAAGTTAGTTTTTGGTGATAAAAATATTTCAGTTTATGGAATTTCTAAAAGTTAGTATCGTGGACTATGGTATTTGCGTGATCTTGAGGGAATATACCGCAGTAGACATATATGTGAGTGTGTGTGCATATATATATATATATATATATATATATATATATATATATATATGCATATATATATATGTATACATATATGCATGCGTGTGTGTATGTGTGTGCATATGTAAATATCTATATATCTATGTGTATATATATATGTATGTCTTTATATATTTAAGTGTATATATATATATATATATATATATATATATTACATGCGTGTGTTTGTTCACACACACACACACACACACACACACACACACACACACACACACACACACACACACACACACACACACTGCATGTTTGTGTGTGATCTGTATCTATATTTACGTCTGTGCTTATTTGCATATGTAGTCTAGGGGGGGGGGGAGATTATGAAATAATTTCCAAAAACTCATTCTTTCTGTTCATTCTACAGTTATCCTTTTGTCAGATTTAGTAGTAGAATACAGAACTGATTTGCCAAATATGTTTTTAGAAAATTTCAATGAAAAACTATCAGCTGATTCTAACAAAAGATAGATAGATAGATAGATAGATAGAGAGAGAGAGAGAGAAGGGAAACAAAGAGATAAAGAGAAAAAATAGATATTGAGGAAACAAAGATAGAATGAGAGAAATATGGCGAATCGGAGCGCTCCAGAGTCTGTAATGAGTTGCCAGTTACAGCCGCCTCCCAGAAGTCCCAGCGATAAGTGGGGCTGGAAACACGGAATGGGATACCGATCTTCAAGCGTGACGAAACCTCTACCACCTTTACGCAGCGCCTCCTTGCCTCGAGGTTTCCGAAAGCTCGAGACCGGCGGTTTATTAACATGCGGTTTCAATTACATTGCATCGCGGAGACAAAGGACGAGCTCATAGAAATAGGACGTATATATAGCTCATAGACATAGGAGACATAAGATGAGCGCAGTGCAAGTTTGTAAGCTGTCAGTACGCAGATGTAATTTTGGAAGGCTTGTGCACTATAGAGGTCTGCGGTTTTTGTTTACGAATTTGTGTGTGTTAGTACGGTCATTTGCATTGTTATTGGTATTGTTGGGGTGCTTTGGTTGTTATTGTTGTATTTTCATTATCACTGATATTATTTATCATTATTGTTGTTCTTGTTGGTTTTATCATGATTACGCTGATGATCATCACCATCATCACTGTTGTTATTAATAGTAAATAAAAATAAATTTGTTAAAGACTACCAATGTTTTTACTAAAAAAAAAAAAAAAAAAAAAAAAAAAAAATCCTGATTTCTTTTTGTGTGAAGCGTGACCAAGAATTTTCTGAAGAATTTGTAAAATCTCTGGAATTTGAAGGAAAATCGGAGAGAGGAAGTCTAGCATGACCGGCAACCCGTGTTGTTCATGTTCATTTTTATGTTTTTACTTTATTAGGTTGCTGGGCACAAGTTCAAAGTGTATAAAAAAAAAATGCAGACTTCGTCAAGATATATTACTTTGAATAACGGGTCTCAGTGAGGATGGAGTATCTTTGTGTGCACACACACACACGCGCGCGCGCGCATATGTGTACTAACCAGTGAAATATACGGGAATATGATGATAAGGTAAGTTTAGATACTAATGAGAAATATGGCATTAAATGTGACATAATCAAAAGATACTAGAGACGCCATAAATATTTAAATACACAGACAGAGATAGTACAATTGTAACAGATAACTGTAGTTTCGTCACCACACAGATACTTGAGCTGCGGGACTGAGGTGTTGACATTTCCCTGAATCAGTATAGCCACCACGTGATTCGATTTCGTAGTCCACAAAAGAGGGGTCGCTTCCGGGTTCCTTACGGTTTTCTTTCCCGAAATTCCTAATTTATTTACTTTTAACCCATATTTGCTCCTTTTATTATTATTATTATTATTATTATTATTATTATTATTATTATTATTATTATTATTATTATTATTATTATCATTATTATTAGTATTATTATTATTATCATTATTTAGTCTGTTTTCGTTATTTTGTTAGGTTGGTGATTTTTTATAATTTTTGCATTATGATCTGAATTTGACATTACGTTTGTGTGTATGCGCACGTGTGTACATATATTCATATCTCTGTGTACACACACACACACACCCACACACACACACACACACACACACACACACACACACACACACACACACACACACACACACACACACACACACATATATATATATATATATATATATATATATATATATATATGCATACACATGCATATATACATAAACATCATTTGGAGAGAATCGGAGATACAGACAACATGGAAATTGACAAGAAATAATTAATGAGTGCATTGAACCGAACGTCAGATATGAACACAAGCGCAAAAGAATAACGAAAACCTTGTGTTGAGAAAACACTTTTTTTTTATTTTTTTATTAATACTCAAAGATAAATATGTATACAATGCCTCGAATCCGCAATGGATTGAACATAGAGCATACTTTCAGAACATTTCACCATAATTTTACCTCTAAGGCTAAAAATCCATGCAACAGGTACTTGTAACTTGTAACTTGTGCGCGCGTGTATGTACGTGGGTTTATGTATGAGTATTTGTAGGTGTATGTCTATATATGTATGTACCTACGTAATCATTTGCATATATATATATATATATATACATACAATTAACTGTTTGTGTCTGTCTACCGGAAGGAAGAGAGAGAGATGGATATATCAGGAATTCTGTAATTCAAAAATATGAGGGAATCATTTTGTCCCTTAATTAAAACTGTATCCAAAAGACACTATGCAACACTAACCACATAACATGAGATCTACACACACACACACACTGCACACACACTAATCACACACACTAGATACACACACTACACACACACTACACACACAATACACACATACACACACTGCACGCACACACACACACACACACATATACATACCTACATATATCTATATATGTATGTGGGTGTGTAGAGTTTGTTTGTGTTTGTGTATGTGTGGGTGCATACTTTATTATTTTAGTGGCAAGAATGTTTAATGCTATGCTGGATGGGATGAAGATGAAATAAGATATTAGTTTTATCATTAATTAGGGTGTTTTTTATCGTTTGTATAGCACTAAGCCAATACCAATTTTTACTAAAATCATAACACTTATGCTAGATATATTTGAAAGTTAAAAACGACCACACGTGTTGTTCACCAGTATAGCCGTATGCTTAGTATATGATAAAAGAGTTTCTTTTTAGGTTAAAGGTTAACTAAGTCCTAGGTTGGAAGGACATCTCATGTCATTGCCTGAGGATTTTCCTGCCGTGCGAGTTACTTGAAAATTCACTTACGAGAGCAGAGAGTGTTTATTCTGCTGAGGAGTCTAGATATAGCACTTGTCTGCCTAAATTATAAACTTTTTCTTAAGATAACAAAATACTTGTTAGTTTGCCTTTGAAAATAGACATACAACCGAAAAAAATAAGAACTACATGATTTACAAACAGGTCGAGAATTAAATGTGTGAAAACGTTATTACAACTTAACATTTTAATATGGCAGTATTATGGTATAATATCTATAGGTATAGAAGAATCATGTTGGACAATATCTTTACTTGCTGAGCATGCACAGTAACACATTATAATTGCAGCTGAATTATAACACGAAATGATATTACTTTAGTTTAAAGATAAGGGAATATACTGTCACACAGCCTATATTCTAGAGATCTCAAAATCCGAAATAAAATTATATGGTTATTCTAACAAGGACATTGAAATGTAGGTAACGAATAACAAGATACCACACGCACACACACACACACACACACACACGCATACACATACAGTACACACACAGATACACACACATAGATATATATGCATGCGTGTGTGTGGCATATGTGTGTGTATATATAATATATATATATATATATATATATATATATGTATATATATATATATATATATATATATATATATATATATATATATAACATATACATATACATATACATGTACATATATATATATATATATATATATATATATATATATATATATATATTACATATACATATATATATATACAGTATATATACTTCGTCGTGAGTGTTCCCTTACATGTGTTGTGAGCCGTACGTACGTTAACTATCACTGCTGTTCACCATGAACGTCTTGCACTCTGGTGGCAGGGTGGTCGTTGCGTCCTTTTGGCTCGGAACACGAACACACAATCTCCGAAATTCGCTCGACCTTCGCTTCCACGATCGACTATGTCTTCAAAACCCCGTATGGGCCTTTCCCTTTCTTTTCCCTATCTTCCCCCATAAATGTGTTAAGCCGTATGAGTAGTCTCCGTTTGTTTTGTTGGCTAAAAGTGCTCATTGACAGCAATTGGCACGTTCTCACACTATTCTTCTGACCTTCGATCACATTACCGTGTGATCACGGTATGTAGTCAACACACATGAATATCGTTCATTTATTAAGTATTTAACTATTTTTTCTCGTTATTAGAGATTTATATTGTTTCGTAATTTTATCGTTTTCACGGATATTATTTCATTTGTTTCTATTCTCATCGCGCATTTCCCGTCTTGACCTGACCTCGGAGTGACAGTCGTTAATCAGGGAACCCGTCTGGGCAGCTGGGTGACCTGACCTCACTTTCACTTCCTGTCGATCGATACGTGAAATGGCTTGAGAGAAAGCTCGCTGTTCCCATGAATTTGGTGGTTTGAAATTGTTTGCGCCCTCGAAAATGTAGCATTATTGCGTTTTATCAGCGCTGGAACGGAGCTTGTAACGCGATTTTATTTACATTTATTATTTTGAGTATAGCGTTAGATTCTTCCCCATACCATAGTGCACAGGGATGCCACTATGGTATGGGGACGATAGAAGGTACAGGCATAACCGAAGTTGTTCGTACGATCGGCAACTATTGAGTCTGGTGACCCGAAGTATGTCTGTTAAATATTTTAGGACTAGGGTTTAAGCTGAATCGTTATTCGCTTATTAATCACACCCTTCTCCCTCTCTAGAAGTCGCTGGCATGTTTGGGTATATTTCAAGCGATCCTGTGATTCGTGACAGATACCCGTAGGGCATGTCACGAGCGCCCATCACGGATTCGCAGAAAAGAGTGGGTTATTTATAAATTTTCCCGGCTCTTATAGTACGGTATTTTTGGATATAGACCCCCCGACGATGAAGTCTGCATGCCCAGCTAGATATGGCTACCTCGAGATATTGCTGACCCCGAGAAGATTTGCTTGCGAAAAGCTTGCGGATATTTTTCACGTCACCGTTCATTAGTGCGTACATTCTTATCAGCTGATTCGAACAAAAGAAAGAGAGAGAGAGAGAGAGTACCAAAGAGAGAAAGAGAAAATTAATATAATAAGAGAAACATAGAGATAGAGATTTTTTTTTTTTTTTGAGGAAACAAATAAAGAAAGAGTGAAATGTGTCGAATCGGAGCGCTCCATAGTTCGTAATGAGTTGCCAATTACCTTTTCTTCTTTTCTATTTTCTGAGACTGGAAATGAGATTCATACAAGATGATGCAATCAAAGCGGCATTCCTGGAGTAGGGGGAATGTACGAAGGAAATAATGTAACTCCATTTTATCTATGCTTATTGCTTTACCGGAAGGGTTGACGTCGAAAGTAGATTGCAGTGGGAAGGCTAAGCTGTTCAGGAGCTTAAGTCTCTATAGTTATATTTAAGGTTTGATCTCTCAGGATTGTGTGTGTGTGTGTGTGTTTATTCCGCAGATAATTCTATGTAAATGTGGTTAGGTAACACGCAGGTGCATAGATGAATAGATAGATAGATAGATAGACATATAGATAGACAGATAGATATAATTATATATAATGATATAATGATATTTATTCACATATACATACTTATATATATATACATACATATATGAAAGGAGAAAACACACTACCGTGTTGATACTATGGTATAAAAACCCACACTGTAAAACTAGATCTAGTTTTACAGTGTGGGTTTTAATAACATACATATATATATATATATTATATACATATATATGAGAGAGAGAGGCAGACAGACATACAGAGAAAAGGAGAAAGCGAAAGAGAAAAAGAGAGAGAGAGAGAAAGGGAGAAATGAAAAAAAGAAAAAAAAGAAAAAAAAAAGAAAGCGCGACGCACAGGAGTCGCACAGCCGTCCCCCAAAAGTCCCAGCAAAAGGTGGGGCTGGAAACACGGAATGGGAAACTGATCTTCAACCGTGACGAAACCTCTACCACCTTTACGCAGCGCCTCCTTGCCTCGAGGTTTCCGAAAGCTCGAGACCGGCGGTTTACTAACACGCGGTTTCCCATTACATTGCATCGCGGAGACAAAGGACGAGCTCATAGAAATAGGACGTATATATAGCTTATATACATAGGGGACGTAAGATAAGCGCAGTGCAAGTTTGTAAGCTGTTAGCACGCAGATATTAATTTTGGAAGGCTTGTACACTATAAAGGCTTTTTGTTTACTTGTTTGTGTGCGTTCGATTGTCATTTATAGCACTATTGTTATTGTTGGTTTACTTTGGTTGTTATTGTTGTATTTCTATTATCACTGATTTTATTATTATCTATTATTATTATCATTTTTGTTTTTGCTGTTGTTCTTGTTTTTATTATGAATGCGATGGTGATCATGGTCATCATCATCACCATCATCACTGATGTTATTTATAGTAGTAGTAGTAAAAGTT
The DNA here is from genome assembly GCF_019202785.1 of Penaeus chinensis. Taxonomy (NCBI): domain Eukaryota; kingdom Metazoa; phylum Arthropoda; class Malacostraca; order Decapoda; family Penaeidae; genus Penaeus; species Penaeus chinensis. The sequence goes on from NC_061832.1 coordinate 11,839,782, forward strand.
GTAGCAGCATCATCATCATTGGTTATCATGATCAGTGTTATTAACAGTACTATTATGATTTTCATTATTGATATCATATTCATTTTATCATATCTATTAACATTATCATTACATTGTTGTTATAAAAACAACAACCATCATTATAAATGTGTTAAAAACTCTAATAATGTTTCCACTCAAAAAAAAAAAAAAAAAAAAAAAAAAAAAAAAAAAAAAAAAAAAAAGAGAGAGAGAGAAAGAAACGAGAAAAAATCCTGGTTTTGAGGAATTTCTTTCTCTGTAAAGCGAGGAATTTGTATAATCTAAGTAATTTGAAAGATAATTAGGTCCATGAGGGCTAATATCTAATAATTAAAAGTTGGTTGGGAGGACAAAACTTGATGGAGCAATATTAGTGCCTTGTTTTCTTCCATGAACATGCTTAAAACATAATCTTCTCTTTACCTGTGACAGATTTCATTAATGAAAAAAAAAAAAAAAAAAAAAACTGTCATGCCATCAGAACTTTTTTTGTTTTTTTTGTACACCCTTCATGCATTTTCTTTTCATTACGCCTTTTACTTCCGGTCTCTGTATATGATGGTACCCTACATATAGCAGGCTGACATACAGACAGACGGACAGACAGATAGATAGGCAGGCTGGCAGGCAGGCAGATAGGCAGGCAGAATTTCAGAGGCAACATAAATCGTGCACATATTTCATACCGATATTTGAATTCCAACTCTAATAATATACAGAAGAGCAATGCATACATGGCATATGTCATACACTACATTATTAAATTCCCCATTCCTTTCCCTTCCCTTATACAACATGTAGGATTAGGAATTGGTATATTTCACCATCTATCTACTATACCTTAGTGTACCTTCGCGGAGGAAAAGATATTGAAATATTGAAGCAATATCGGAGAAGGGAAGAGTGACAGGAGAAAGGGGGGAAGAGAGGGGTCCGACTTCACCCCTTAAAACAGACTGAGTTTTGATCGACGTCATATTCACAACACCAACTACTGTCTGTCCTATACAAGGTGAACAACAGCGGCAACCAAAACTAGTTCTTTCACCATTCATTACTCTAATTTACCATTCAACGTTCATTATTTTAATTTATCTCACAATGATATCAACATTTTCAGTCTAATAAAAAGCAAAATGGATTTAATATATTTGTAATATCACAGAGCTGCCAGGCACCCCCCCCCCCCTTTTACACGCGCTGAACCCACTAACTTTCCCATATTAAATAAAGCATGTGATTTCTAGACTTGCGTTTGTGTGTGTGTGTGTGTGTGTGTGTGTGTGTGTGTGTGTGTGTGTGTGTGTGTGTGTGTGTGTGTGTGTGTGTATGTCCATGTATCTCTACATCTGTCTATATATCTATATATTTAACATATCTATCTATAAATCTATCTGCCTCTGTCCATCTATCTATCTATTTATCTATTCATCTCTCTACATATTTATCTATATATTTATCTATATGTCTTAGTCTATCTATGTATCTATTTATCTATCTGTTCATCGAACTACATATCTACCTATATATATCTATCTTTCTCTGTTTATCTATTTACCTATTTAATCATATATCTATCAGTCTATCTGTCTGCCTGTCTATCTTATTGTTTATTTATTTCTCCCTTTTTCACAGACTTCATTCCATCATAAAATACGTTTTCTTTACATTGAACTTAAAATGTTCATAAGAATTGTAACATGAAATATAATGTCAGTATAATCATAAAATAGAAATTTGCATAAAACATCCTTTCATATAAACACAAATGAGATCTTATATACAAGAGGAGCCGGCTGGCGGAGGGTTTATAAAAACAATTATAATTATAACAATAATATTCTGGGTATTTTGTTTACATGTCTGATAGTTATCCGCTGCACTTATATATCCTGGTGGATATGCTATTGCGAATAATGTTATATTATTATCCTGAATATATCTGCTGTTGGAAAAGAACACTTGGTAGTTAAATGTGTAAAGAATATAAGACCGCACGTTTTTAACATTACAACTGTGTGTAAATAACCGAAGAGTGTAAGACTGTTGAATCTCGATGATAAAGATGCAGACACCTTATGATATATGCGTGGAGGCGAAAATATAACCGATGACCATGAAAAAAATGACAAAATATACTACCGGAAGAAAATGAACTCACTCTGTACCAATGTCAAAGGAAGGTGTGAGAAATTAGAGAGAGGGAGACTGAAAGAAAGAAATAAAGAAAGAAAAACGTACGGGAATATTAAGAAATAGAAGAGAAGACGAAGGTCGTACCACTGGTAAGGGAAGGTGTGAGAAATTGAGAAAAAAGAGAAAAGAAAAGAAAAAAGGAATAAAAGACTAAGGACGCGGGACATATTTATGTAAGGTGTGTATCTAAGGCCACGAACATCAAAAGCTGGACGAAAAGATGTGGAGATTCTTTAAATAGCGTCCC
>NC_061832.1:11847245-11869745 GCF_019202785.1 Penaeus chinensis
CAGTAGTAGTAGAAGATTCGTAGTAGTAGTTGTAGCAGTTGAAGTAGTTGTAGTAGTTGTTGTGGTAGTTGTTGTATTAATAGTTGTAGTAGTAATAGTAGTAGGAACAGTAGTATAGTGATACTCCTGTTAACAACAGCAGACATACTTTTCTTCCTTATGAAACGAGACTGAAAATAACAGAGAACAGAAATCGAACAAATGTTTTAATGCTCAATGATTCTGTTCATCCTTTGATTTAATATATAATTCTAGGAATCCGAATGAATAACTAAAAATACAATTTAAGCTGAACATCTAATGTGGGAAGATATATACTTGAAGGTTCATTAAAACTTAGGTCACCGCGGAATGACAGAGAAGTTTTCAAAGGATGGAACGGTCTGTGAGAGTCCAGCAGGATAAGAAAAGAAGATAGAGGAGGAGGAGGAGGAAGAAGAAAAGGAAGAAGGAAATAGAGTAGTAGAAGAAGTAGTAGAAGAAGGAGAAAAAAAGAGGAATAAGAGGAAGAGGGGGAGGAGGAGGAGGAGGAGGAAAAAGAAGAAAAAGAAGAGGAGGAGGAGGACGAGGAGGAAGAAGAAGATGAAGAAAAGGGAGGAGGAAGCGAAGAAGGGCCCTGGGCTGCATGAGAGGAAATGCAAGGATTATAACAGTCGCATTTTTAAAGACATATAGTTGGTGAGGCATATAGTTTGTTTCACATAAAACAAAGGAATAATTTTGGCAATACAAAAAATAGAACATATTAAATGATCATAGAATGCTGTGGAGTATCATATTTATTATATTATTTGATTATTATTATTTTTTTTTTTTTTTTTTTAAGCAGGACCCTTTTAATCTATACAATCGAAAATGTTGATTATCAAGGAAAGTCATTTAAGAATATCCAAAGGCATTTAACGGCATCCGAAAGCATTTTCTGGAACCTAAGGTCATTCAAGGCCTTCCAAGTGCATTTACTAGCATCCTAGGGTCACACATTGGTATGTAAAGCCATCCAAGGTGTATTCACTGGCATTCAAGGGCATCCGAGAGTATTCAGTGGAATCTAAGAGCATGCAAGGGCATTTAAAGGCATCGAAAGGCAACAGAATTAATTGCAGTCACAGAGTATTCACTGAGTTTTCAAGAACATTCAGTATCATCCAAAGGCATTCAGTAACATTCATTTAAATCTAAAAGCCTTCAGGCAATTAATGGCATCCAAGGGGATCTAATGACATTCAGGGTCATTTAAGGGCATCCGAAGACATTTAAGTGCATCCAAGGACATCTAATAGCATTCACCAGCATCTTCAGGCGTCCAATCAGGCACGAGCAGCAACGGGATCCCGGAATCTCGAAGGAGCTCTTAAGATGAGAACCGTGAAGGAAGATAATAGAATTTTACGCCGAAGGACGTTAATCTTTTCACAGACTAAAATCCTTGAAAGAGGAATCCATTTTCGCGTTTGGTGACACGAAATAATGGAAAATCGGAAGATATGTTATTTGGGGGGAACGGCGGTTGGAATTTTCCCCTTAAAGCAGTGATTCCCATTTTTTTTTTTTTTTTTTTAATTCTGTGACCCTGACTTATATACAATAATCTCCATGGCCCCGTGCAGTGACTGTCATCTCTTCAGATTCAGTTATTGCTAGTTATGGTGTTAATAGCTATATGACAAGAACACCGGAAAAAAATTCAACTATTGATATGTGAGAGATAATCATATGTAGGTTGTGAAGGTGATATACAAAATCCAGTTTAATTTGACATCAAAAATGTTCATATTGCTCCGTGCCCCTCGCCATGCGCTCAGGTAAAAAAAAAAAAAAAAAAAATAGGTAAGAATGAATAGATATGATAATAAAAAATAATGACAATGATCAGCTTTGTGAGAGTAATAAATGAAAAAAAAATATATATATATTAATATGGTACAATATCCTTGTATTTCCACGCACGCGCCTATAGCGAAGGAGATGAGGGAAAAAAGCCAGAGGGAAGTTAGAGGGAGACTGAAGTGCAAACAGAGGCGTGATCAGAGCCCCAAACACGAAATCTTTTATGCTTTCCCCATCACCATTGTTTACTCGGCCTGAACCAACAGAGCAGACTTTCGAACCATATTTGTGGGTCTACACTCTGACACACTTCATTTTCACCTTCATGTGTTTAAAAAAAAAATTCATGTATGTATCTATATTTATCTATCTCTCTATAAACACTAATATATGTGTGTGCGTGAGTGTGAGTGTGTGTGAACGTGTGTGTGTGTATGTAATGATAGGATGATAACAATAATAATAAATATCATTATTACTGTTATTATTGTTGTTATCATTATTATTATTATCATTATCATCAGCGTCGTCGCCATACCCTCGTCCTTCCAGGTCTCGCTTCCCTTTTTTTATCAGCAACATAATTCCTCTTCACTCTCTGTTTCGTCGACTTTTTGTCTTTGTCTTGAATTCCCTTCCTTCCCTTTTGTTAGCGTGTGACGTCAGGGAATTTCCGTGAAGGACAGTCGACGTGGTTTATGTTTACAGGATTAATTTTTAAGGAGAAAATCAGGTGCAAAGGGAAGGGACTTTCTTCAACCCATGAGCAAACCTGAAAGAGAAAATGCAGGTAAGCATATAATATGAATTAATACGTGTGTATGCGCGTGTTCACACACACACACACACACACATATACATATGTATGTGTGTATGCGTGTATGTTTATATAATCATGTCTAGTTCTCTGTTTCACCGTTTTATTTCTGTTAACAGATTTCTTGTATCTAAACTACTTCCTAAAGAAGAAAAAAAAAAAAAAAAAATACACGAGCGCGGTATATGTACACACATAATATAATCTTGTATTCTTTATCCTTTTTATGATCCTTTTTTATATAGAACTTCGCTCTGGTTATTATAATGTCTTTTATTTTACCGCGCAATGAACAGTATCTGATTGTATTCTAACATCTATAATTGTCCGAAACACCGCAACATCGTTTGAATCTTCTGCGAAACGAGGTGAATAAAAGTCCCAAGTATATTTCTAAGAAGAGACAACAATGATTAAGGGGAGTCGGGCCACGATATTCGTCTTGCAAAAACGAGGTAAAGCTGGGAAGGTTCTGGTCGTTTGAGGATGAATGAGTTTGGAGGAACAATTAGCGAAACTGAAAGGAAGGCGGAATCAAGACAAAGTGATAATGCTACAGCACTATATACTTTACCATGCGCGTATATATATATATATATATATATATATATATATACATATATATGTATTATAGATAGATAATATAGCTGTATATATATTGTAAGCGAGAGAGAGGTTGAGAGCATTGCTGTCACCAAATGTAAGCAAGTGACCACTGCAAGCCACCAGATGTGAGCGAGACGTGAGATGATCTTGGACGGGTCAATGGAAGGGGTCTTAGTTCGATGGTTTATTTCTTAAGATAGATATGAGACCCCCCAAAAGACTCCCGTGTGGAGGACGAGCTGGTGGAGCTTGATCTTGTGTGGCTTGGCCTGTCTGCCGCATCTTTTCCTCTCTGTCTAACGAACGTGCCCTTTTATGCGGCGGGTCCCTTCGAGGCTGGATTGTATTCCTGTGCGAAAAGAGAGAGCCGGGCAACACCTGCGTCCGCTCAAGGAGAAGCGCGGCTGCTGGGACCGAGGTGTGAAGCGTACCGTCTAGCTACGTATTGTTGACATCGCTCGGCCACGCGCAAGGCTCCTCCTCAAGCCGTCTGCAATACTTGAAACACTGCAGTAGCGCATAAGGATACAGGTTCTGATTCGTATCTACAGATGGTTCCTGGTGATCCGATGGTCGCTAGGGTCGTGGAGCAGGTTTCGCACTGAGCAATTTGTCACAAGAAGGGTAAAGTGTCAAGTAAGGTGTTAATTACATGGATTTGTCAGGATTAGCGTATTCAGTAGAGTACCATCATATTGAAGAGAGAAAAATTAATTGGACAAGAATTCCATATCTTTAGGCTAAATCGGCAAGTATATATGCTTCGAGTATATAGGCAGCTGTGCCTAAACTTAATTCTAACAGTGCGCGTCTCGGCGCTTCAATTGTATGAGAGTAAGTGTGCGGCGTGCGCAGGATTCCTTCGTTTATGGCCATGAGCGGGGCCTAAAATTAACTTTCGGCGATAATAACGATGTAAGCCCTATAAAAAGTATGGTGTCTGTAGTGCGTTACCATCATTTGTCTATATAAAGACAAATATATATGCTTAAATGTACATACATGAATATGCATATATACATATGTATGCATATATGTGTGTGCGAGTGTTAGTATGCGTGCGTGTGCGTATTTGTGTGTAATAATTGTACACTAACATCATCTTGTAGTAACCAATAATTTTTCATTTTCATGTCAGCATTGAGATTGTAGGGTCTTTTTTTTACGTGATTTGAGTCCTCTTACACTTCAGATAGGAGGTTCATGGGTTTGCATCAATGGTGGTAATTAGAGATGACGTTAGAATGATAATCTGAGATCTCCTTACTGTTACAGTGAGGGGGATTACCATGCTCTTCATTAAAGCAATTCCAGTTCATAAAGGAAAACGGGAGATCAAATGGACAAACTACACTGTTATGAAATTATATATGTGACAGCACAGTAATAGTTATGTCATTTTCATTTTCGATCTGGATTATTAACTGTTTTGCACTGGAAGTACATTCGCACAACATTGCACACTTCCAATTATTTTTATTAATTATCTTGATATCTTACTTGATTATCTTCAGTGTTAAACATAAATCAGTGTTGAAAAAAAGTTATTTTTATTAATTGTATCAATTACATTCTTTCTAACAAACGTGTATATGTTTTTCATATCTGTACTGATCGTGATACAATAATAAACGCGTCTCCTGTGCTTCCATACTGTTGTTTGTCCAGTGAATATTAACTTTCCAGAGGCTGGAGAGAGCGAGGTCTTTCCTTGTGAAGAGCATTTGGCAGCCATGTCCTTTTCCAATCATTCAAGAAAATATCCGTCTATAAAACCTTTTTTTCTGAATAAATGCTGTTCATTTATCTAAATATTTGGATTAACTTTTTCATATGAAAATTTATAATGGTCTTTCATAACCATTATTTACGTTTGTAAAAACACCGGAAGGTATGCGTGAATATCAAACCAAGTGGAATTCATGATAAAAAGAAGACAGCAATATGCGCATATACACAGAACACAACGATACGCAAGTAGAAATAATGTAATTACTAATAGGCATATAAGAGACAAAAATAGATAATTTTATTAATTCAAAAGCAATAACCATGAATAATATGATGAGAACAACCGAACATAAAAATAACCTCGAAGGTAATCATATGTTCTCAGAGAAATAATATATACTAAACTGTGCGATCTGAGGATAAAATGATAATAGACGGCAAAATACTTGTAACGCAGTATACCAATTACGAGATGGTTAGGGCTGGGGAATGAGGTGTGAAGTGAGGGTGTGTGTTACTTAGGCGTGATCTCAGTGTGTGACTTCGTTTGTTGTGTTGAAAAAAAAAAAAAACAAAACAACAACAATGGTTGACAGCGAGAAGGTATGTAGTATATAGTTAGTAGTTTGTGTTCGTTGAGTAGAGTGTACTTGAATTTTAAAGAAGGCAACTTGTATGCAAGGTGTGGATGGGTATAGGAAAAGTAATAGTTAATATGGCACTGATAGGTACACTTACCTTTAATAGTAATGAGGAAGTATTGGTGGTGGTAGGTAGTACTGCGACTTCATGGCTATGCTGATAAGGGTTCGGGAAAACTTGGCGAGGTAGGTGAGCCGGATTGACGAGTGTCAACAATACATAACAAGGTCGGATAGTACACTTTACACCTCTGTCTAGGCAGTTGTCCTTCTCTTTGGGCGGACGCAGATGCTGCCTAGGTCTCTCTTTTCACTTAGGAATAAACATCCGTCCCTTGAAGGGAACTGCTGCACAAAAGTACACATTCATAAGATGGAGAGAGAGAGAAACGGCAGACAGGCCAAGCCACACAGGGTCCAGCTGCACTTCCTCGTACTCAAACCGGGGACACGGGGGTCTCTTGGGGGGTCTCATATCTATCTTGAACAACAGACATTTGGTAAATTGCGGTGATCACCCACATCTGGTTACAGCAGTTAGTTTAGTCCTTTATTTACCACCCTGGCTAATTGCACAGGCGTGGGCAAGCTGTGGTACATTTAATGCATGGTCATTACATTACATAGTGTTACATTTGAATTTTAACATATAACATTGCTATGAGTACTTTTATCAGTTTAAGGAAAGGAACATTTGCACAGTCCTTTATCCACTCATCTGCCACGCCGGCATATAGCTTGGGCGTGGGAAAGCATTAATACATTTTATATTCGGTTATGTGCTTCATGCTCGGGATGATGTGAAGCGATGGTGTGGTAGCCTAGTTAGCGTTAAGTGCTTGCTTGCATTCCTTCCCGCTTTCAGCTGCCACCGCTGGCTAGCCTGGTGCGAAAAAGGGAGCAGCTATGCATAAGACTCCCCTGTCAGCTCAAAGCCTCTCCATCATCAAGTCTTCTACAGTGCCCCCTCGTGGCCACCCATGGAAACTAGGTACCTTGCGGTCCTAGGCCGAACTGTGGAGGCTCTTGGAGCAGCAGGAGGCCCTAAAGGTACGGAGCTATGGCCCACCGGCGTGTGGATACGCCCTGGCTTCGTACTAACTCCTGTCCCCAGCGCCCCCTGGGGTTAATGGGCGGCTGTGGGGAGGCAGGCCTTGCCAGTCGGCCCCCCCGAGATAACCACTGGCAACGACCAATGTAGATGTTGACGCTGGGGGGAGGGCTAAAGTCCCTCCTACTCAGCAAGTATGGCGGGCTGTGGGTCCCTCTGGGTTGGCGACCGCTGGGACTCGGGTGGGGAGGGGGGGTTACCCCCAATCCCAGCTGGGTCCCAGCGGCCGCCAGCCTGGCGTGATGCTTGTGGGGGAAAGCCCCAGGGAGCCCTGCAGGTGGATTATGGGGCCTGCAGCCAGCCAACCTCCTCTATATGGGGCATTGTCGGTAGGGGTGGCAGAGGTGGCGCCCACCCGGAGTGACTGCCCGAGGTTAGACCTCAGGCGGACTGTCAGGGTGGGGGCTTGGAACATCCGTTCCCTGCGACAGGACGATCGGTTACCATTACTATCGAGGGAATTGAAACAGCTGAGAGTTGAGGTGGCTGCTCTCTCGGAGGTGAGAAGACCTGGCAGTGGTACGATTAGTGTGGGTGGCTACACCTACTACTGGTCGGGCCGCAGCGATGGCCACCATCTCCAGGGAGTAGCCATAGCCATCTCCAGCAGACTTCAACCCTTGGTAGTTGAGGTCAGTCCAGTCGATGAGCGTATAATGGTATTGAGACTAAAGCTTTCATTTGGCTTCATGTCTCTTGTTGCTGTATACGCTCCTACGGATGTATATAAACTTGAGGTGAAAGAGATGTTTTACGCCAAACTTGCATCTGTGGCAGACAGATGTCCTCGGCGAGATATTCGTATTGTTCTGGGCGACTTCAATGCGGTATCCGGCAGTGATCGAGCTGGCTACGAGATGTCTGTCGGTCCTCATGGCTCAGGAGCTGATGCTGGCAGCGAGAATAGCCTCCTTTTCCGTGACTTTGCTAGGTCCCAGAAATTGAGGATTTCTGGCTCCTGGTATCAGCGTTCTGACCCGCATCGCTGGACTTGGTACAGCGATACAGGAAGAGTGGCCAAGGAGATCGACCACATCCTCGTTAGCACTCGATGGAGGATCCTCCAGAACTGCAGGGTATATCGAAGCGCTGAGTTCTGTGGAACTGATCATAGAATAGTAGTGGCTATTCTCCGGGTCCACTTTAGAACCCCCCGTCGCCCAAATGAACACCCTAGGGTGTTTAATTTGGACAGATTGAGGGAGGACGAGTGTACCCGGGGGTTTGCCGAGGCTATCTCTGGTCGTCTCACAGCACTCGAGGGCCAGACAGACCCTGTTCTTATGTGGGATACCTTCAAGCGTGAAACGCTTGATGCAGCTCAGGAATCCATTGGTGAACAGAACAGAATTCCATCTCACAGGAGACGCTGGAAGCCACAGATGCTTGTCGTGCGGCTCGACTGTCAGGGGATCGCACCTTGCACCGCTCTCTGGTGCGCAGGACTAGGTCACGGTTGAGAAGGGATAAGGAACAGTTTATCAGTAGTCTTGCTGAGGAGGTCGAAAGCCATTTCCTTGTAAATGACCTTCGTCCTGCCTACCAAGCTCTGAGAAAGCTGAACTCCAAGTCCCCCTCACAGACGGCTGCAGTCCACTCAGCAAATGGCCAGATAATCTCAGATCCTGATGGGGTGTGTGTGCGTTTGGCTGAGTATTTTGAGCAGTTGTATAAGGTTGATCCACCAACAGTTAACATGGATGCGGGTAATGTTGAGACTCCTCTGCCAGATCCACCCATCAGCGAGGATCCACCCTCCCTGACCGAAATCAGGGGGGCGATCTCCAAGCTGAAGAGTGGTAAAGCAGCAAGTGTCTGTGGCATCCCAGCCGAATTGTTAAAGGCTGGTGGAGAACCTATGGCAAGGGGCTTGCATGCAGTCCTGTCTGCCATCTGGTAGACTGGTACCTTTCCCCCTGACCTGCTGAAGGGTGTGGTCATCCCTCTCTGGAAGGGGAAAGGGGATCGGTGGGACTGCAGCAATCACCGAGGCATTACACTACTCAGTGTACCAGGCAAGGTACTCGCACACATCTTACTGAGACGTATCAGGGACCACCTGTTGAGGCACCAAAGACCGGAGCAATCTGGTTTCACTCCTGGTAAGTCCACAGTAGACCGCATCCTGGCGCTTCGAATCATTATAGAGCGGCGTCGTGAGTTCGGACGTGGGCTGCTCGCAGTCTACATCGATCTCAAGAAGGCGTTTGACACGGTGCATCGCGAATCTCTCTGGGAGATCCTGAGACTAAGAGGAATTCCAATAAGGATTATTGAACTAATAGCAAACCTGTATACAGGCACTGAAAGTGCTGTAAAGTGTGGTGGGGGCCTGTCGAGCTTCTTTCCTGTTAGTCAGGTGTGAGGCAAGGCTGTGTTCTTGCACCAACACTTTTCAACACTTGCATGGATTGGATACTGGGTAGAGCTACTGTCCAAAGTCCCTGTGGAGCAACTCTGGGCAATATCAAGGTTACAGACCTTGACTTTGCCGATGATGTTGCCGTACTCTCTGAATCTCTGGAAACCCTTGTGGCGGCTCTTGATGCATTTAGCAATGAAGCGAAGCACCTGGGGCTAGAGGTCTCCTGGACCAAGACCAAGATCCAGGATTTTGGGGGCCTGCTAGGAGACCCTGTACAGTCGATACGTGCTTGCCGTGAAAACATCGAAGTCACAAAGAGCTTTATATACCTCGGTAGTGCATTTCACGACTCTGGGCTGTCAGACCAAGAAGTCAGTAGACGGATTGGCCTAGCAGCAGGGGTCATGAAATCTCTCGACAAGAGTATTTGGAGATGTCGGTACCTGTGCAGAAGGACCAAGTTACGTGTTTTCAAGGCCCTGATACTCCCAGTTTTACTCTAAGGTAGTGAAACTTGGACACTATCTTGTGCTCTGGAATCTCGTCTTCATGCCTTTTGTAACAGATCCTTGCGCCGGATCATGGGGTACAGTTGGCGGGACCTTGTGTCTAACCAACGGCTGCACCGTGAGACCGGTACAGGACCTGTTACTTGCACGATCTGTGATCGCCAACTCAGGCTATATGGCCACTTGGCTCGACTCCCACAGGATGATCCTGCCCATCAGGTTGTCTCTGTCCGAGACAACCATGGGTGGAGGAGGCCTGTGGGACGACCGAGAAGGTCGTGGCTTGGGCAGATCGATCAAACCTGTCGTGAGGAACTAGAGATGGGCCGGGCCCCTGCCTGGCGGCTCGCCATGAGGGATCCTCGTAGGAGTAAGCGGAGGGTGGATGCGGCTATGCGCCCCTGCCGGCGTTAGCTCCATAATGATAATGATGATGATATGTGATACTACATTCCAAATTTAGGATACAACATAAGTATATCTTCTAGGGCATCAGATGATATGAAGTAGTTACATAGTTCTCCGTACCTCATGCTAGGTGGCCTGAAAGGCTGTATCACGTGGCAATCTGAGATATAATGTACAAGTGTTCGCTTATATTCTTCATTACACAGTTTACACTTACTTTCTTCGACATTACAAACTATACTGACCTGCCAATACAATCTATATCCAAGCCTGATTATTGCAGTCACAACATCACACTGTCTTGTTCTTGTCTTGTTTTATATAAACCATAGATGAAGGAATCTTGCCTAAACCGGTCATAGTGCTTTATGCTACAGCTTTCAGGGCGCTGAGAATTAATCAACTCAGTCAAGTCCTTTCTGAAGGAAGCTTTAATGATGTAGAAAATCCTAGAAAGAGGTATCCCAAGATCTATGTCCACACTTTGTTTGTCACATGCTGACTTTGAAGCGCTGAGTTTGCTAGGCGATCAACATGATCATGCCTAGGGATTCCAACATGCGATGGAATCCACACAAAACGTATATTATGGCCTCGTTCTTTTGCAGGATACACGTTTATCCTGATGTCATTTGCAATATTTCCCGCACCTTTGTCTAGAGTGTTCAGAGCCTGGAGAGCACTCTGTGAGTCACAGAAAATGACCCCTGAGCCTTGATTCAATAGAAATTCGGCGGCCATGAGTATTCCTGCCAACTCGGTTTGCATAGTGCTAGCCCAGTCATGAACCCTCCTACAATCCTGGTGCTGCAAAATATTGTTTTTATATACAACAAAAGCGCATCCTGCTCTGCTCCCAGACTGCAAGGATCCGTCAGTGTAGCATTCCTTTACATTGGAAAGAGTGTCTAGATGCTCATTTATACTTGCAAGTGCATACTGTTTAAGTATAGCAGGGGGGGGGGGGGCACTGTCTTTTTTGGGGGCAGTCGTATAATATACACTTAGGTCTGACATTTTCCACAGGGTACAGAACGTCCATGTAGGGTCTTAGTTATGGGTATGTTCAGCTGAGCTAAGTGTTTACACGTCACTTGTAACCATGGATTTGAGTATGAATCGGTGTTATTATTCAAAGTTAGCTCTTCTATTCTGTGTTTTAGTTGTCTTTGGAACTCTGTACAATGGAGGGGTTCTCTAATTGATTTGACATTAAATTTGGTATTTATGTATAATATTCTTTCATAAACAGAAGGCAAATTAAGTTCTGTTCTCATATTCACAATCCTTGTTGTTCTAGGGGCACCAAGAATGATCCTCATGGTTTCATTTTGTACACTTTCTAGACTAGTCAACTCTGATTCCTTGAACAATGCTAGGTGCAACGCATGGTAATCTATGACCGACCTTATGTATGATAAGTAAAAGATTCTCGCAATATTGACATTTATACCATGGTCTTTGCCGACAAGTGTATTAAGTGGCTTCAGCCGCTCCCACAGCCTTTTCTTCAGGTTTCTAATGAACTGAGGGATTGCGTGTGGGTTAAGTGCCTTTTTTTTTTTTTTAGATGAAATTATCAAGCCACACTCAGTAGCCCTTGCAGAAAGTATATCTAGAATCTCTTGCATTCTCCCCTCGGATGAGGATTTAATACAAATGTCATCGGCATAGCAAATAATGGAGTCATTGCCTGCAAGTGGTATATCGCCCAGTAATCTATGCATTAGGATATTAAATAGCATGGGACTAAGTACGCCTCCCTGAGGTGTGCCGAGTTCAAATACTTTTGTATGAGTACTCTTAATGCCCCTGAAGAGAACCTGAGCCGATCGATTCGACAGATACATTTGAATCCATGTTAACAGTTTTCCCTGAATACCAAAGCTAGCTAGTTGCTCAAGGATAATTTACCTGTTTGCAATATCAAAAACAGATTTAAGATCAAGAAGTACAGTTTGCATGCCTGGGTTTGAGTTTGTTAAGTACTCTGCAAAACAGTGCTGATTGCTAGGCCCTGGGAGAAATCCATACAGTCTGGGGGATAACTTAGCATTTATGCGATACATGAGCCTGTTCAGACTTATTCTCTCAAGTACTTTGCACAGACAGGAGGTCAAGGAAATGGGTCTGTATTTATCAGTATTGGGTTTTGGTATAGGAATGATTAAGCTTTTAGTCCAGGAGCTTGGGAGGATTCCTTGTGATAGGCTGAGTCTATACAGATGTAAAAGTGGATTGTCTGGTACCTGAGCAATGTGGCGAAGGACGCTGTAAGTAATGCCGTCCTCGCCAGGGGCGGTTGCCTTACCTTTCAGAAGGGTATTGCTCAGTTCCCACTCGGTTATTTCGACAAAGTCGGAGGGGTCAATAGCAGCACATGCTATTGCTATATTGAAATTTCTATCTATTTTCGACTTGTTGAGCTGACTTTTATCCCTTGTGGAAGTGAGTGTACTTGAGAATTTCCTGCCCACTGCTCTAGCAGCATATTAGCCTGTTCCTGTGGACTGTGGAACTGCGGTGTTGTGAGGGCTTTACTTGTCAGTCTATTAATTTTTCTCCATACGTCAGCTATAGAAGTTTGACTATTGATACTTTGCAGGAATTGTTCCCAGTATTTACTACGAATCTGAGTTTTTAAATCTCTGAATTCCTTGGTGGCTTTCAGAAACTGCAGAAGATTATCTGTCGTCTTATTATATTTATAGCAATTAGCAAGCTCCTGAACCTGTTTATATTCCTTTGCCAGAATTGGGTCATTGATCCACCTCAGTGCATGGGAGGTCTGGGGCCATTTTTTCTTTGAGAGTTTTCGTGAACAGACCCATGTGTCATAGTAGTCAGTGACAACTTTGATTAGATCCTGAGAAAATTTCTCAACAGCTGTTACTTCATAGGTGTTATACCAGTCATAGACCCGTGCCTTGAAGTGATGCTCCAGGCCCGGTGGGATAATTATTCAGAGCCTAGGTGATCTAGTGGCTGAATTGCTGTCTACAGTATAATCTGTTCGTATTGCAAAGTGGTCACTAACTCTCGCACCAGTGAAGTACAGACATTACCATGAACTAAATTTTTGCCAAATACATAGTCTAATCTGCCACCCCCCAAATGAGTCTCTGCTTCTGTGTCATATACTGTCAGTGATCTACTATTGATAAAATGTTTGAATTCTTCCCCATTACTATTACGTTGGTTGTCTCCAAAGTGTGGATGCCTTGCATTGAAGTCGCCCATACATTACGTGCTTTGGTTGTGAAAATTGGGGAGAGAACTACCCAGCAATTTGGAGTATCTGGCATATACATTATACAGTGAAAAATAGCCAGTGGCAGTCTGAATTTTTAAATGATGAAATTGAACATCAGCGTTCTCGGATTATTTAACTAATTTATGTGGCAGTGTTACCTTCACACATGTCAATAATCCAGTCATGGCTGTGCTTCCAACCTCTCTCGATTAAATCTGGTGGCAGCGGTGGGATCTAGAACCTCACAACGCCGAAGCCTGTTGCTGATCCATGCTATCTACCGACAAGGTACTCCTGCCAAAATGCCTCCTCGCCTCCCTTAACACCTAACCCACACCATGTCTGTCCTACTACTTCGTGCTGACCCCTCACACCTGTGCTACCCTCCTGACGAAGTCGCTGACGATATATTTCCTTACTCTATGCTGCCACACTCGCCAATCCGGCTTACCTATCTCTCCAAGCCTTCGTAAACCCTTGTCAGCACAGCCATGAAGACGCAGTTCTACCTACAACCACCAATACATTTTCGTTACTATTAAAAGTAAGTGTACCTATAAGTGCTATATTAACTATTGCTCCCCCCCCACCCCCTATACCCACCCACCGTATGTGAGGTTGGGACACCGTTGTCACCAGATGTAAGTGAAAGTCCACTGCAAGCCACCAGATGTAAGTGAGAGAGAGGTTGGGAGCACCGCTTTCACCAAATGTAAGCGAGTAAGTATACCTATATACAGTATATATGTGTCTATATATAGAAATATATATATGTATATATATTTATATGAGTATATACATAAATATATATCTGTGTATATATATGTATGTATATATATAAAAAAGGAAGAGGTAAACTAATACAGCCGTGAACAATTTCATGTTTATTAGCAAACGTTTCAGAGATATCTCCAATCTCTATCATCAGTGCTGAAAATTGAACCAAAAATAACATACATAAGACAACAGAATTGATTAACGAGGTTCTCTAAATTAAAGTTAAAATGATAGTGAGATAATTTCACACAATAATAAAATCAATAATTACAACAAACAAAGAACAAACAATGAGTGAACAATACAGGATATAATATTAATCATACAAGTATATATACAGGAATAAAAATATGAAAAACTAACCAAACATGGGTAATGGCCAGAGGAAAGAAAACCGCTAGTTAGTAAACAGGGTGGTTGCGGTAGTGTTGTTGTTGAGTTCAGGTTTCATCTTCCGGATTAACAACGATTCGAGGATAGAATATTGAAATCTGTGGAGTTGAAAGGATGTGCGTGTTGGTGAGAGTGTTCTCTTATAGCCGAGAACGAAGGTCTGCTCAGCGGAAGTTCGGTACGAAATGATTTGCCTTTGAGTTCCCTTATGCGGTGACATAACCATCGTGAGGTGGACCCCACGTACCTAACTTGGCAGTCAGGACAGGTGAATAGATATACCACATTAGAATACAAATCAAAGTGACATCTCGTAGGTTGTTTTAAGAAATTTGCAAGTGTTAGAATTACTGAAGACAAAAGTGAATTTTATTTGCGGGTAATTGTTTTGTAGGAGCGTTTTAAATTGTTTTCTGACTTCATTACTCAATTTTCCCATAAATGGCAGTTTTACATATATATGATCCCTTTTAACATTTGATACAACAGGTTGATTTGAGAATTTGTTACAAAGAAAAGCCTTTGTTATTTTATCAAATAGGTACAATGGGTACCTATTATTTACAAAGAAGTTTTTTAGAAAATTCATCTCATCATGAAAAGTGGGCCAATTGCTACATAGATTATAGGCTCTAGTGATGAGTGTTTTTATGCTGTTGATTTTATAAATGTATGGAATATTGCTGGGAAAGTGAAGGCCGAGGCCCGTAAAGGTTGGTTTACGGTAAATGCTGGTTTGGAAACGGCCATTATCATTGGTAACACAGGTGTCTAAAAAGGGTAGTTGGTTGTTTTGCTGCATTTCACAGGTAAATTTAATACTTGGGTGTTTAGAGTTCAGATAATTTAGGAATAAATTTACATGCAAGGGGTCTTTAAACAACACGAATGTGTCATCAATATACCGATGATAGTAAATAGGTCTAAACTCAAGTGGGCATTGTTTGAGCCAGTTTAGTTCGTGGTGACAGAGAAAAGCATTGGCATATGATGGGCCAAGTGGGGAGCTCATAGCTACCCCGTCTGGTTGGGTGTATAGATTATTGTCATATGAAAATACAGAGTGGTGGGCTGCAATAGTAAGTAATTTTTTTAAGCATTCTTTTGTTAAACCAAAGTTGTCAAGATGGGTGATTTTTGTGTTGTTAGTTATAATATCAGTGGTTTCTAGAAGGGGGACGTTGGTGAACAGCGATTCCACGTCAAAACTCGCCATAGTGAAATCACATCCCTTGAGGTCAAGGGATGTGATTTCATTTGCAAAGGCTGTGGAATTTCCAATAGTATATTGATTGGTAGTTAAAGGAGACAAGATGGGAACCAGAAATTTATAATTGAAGGTGCCAAAAGAGGAAATAATGGGTCTAAGTGGAATATTAGGTTTGTGTACTTTGGGTAGACCATACAGTAATCCGGGTTGGGAACCAGAAGTAGATAATAAATTATAGGTGTTTTCACCAATAGACGATTTAATCGTCCGGAGTAGTCTTTTCAATTTGTCTTCGAGATATAATAAGCGGGTAGATATATCATTAGTGATCTTTTTTAAATTTGGTATGGTCATTTAGCATGGTAAGCAATTTTTGGTGATAGTCACGTTTGTTTAAGATGACAACTCCACGACCTTTGTCTGGTTTGATGATTACTATAGTTTCATCATTCTTAAGCGTCTGTAGAGGTGACGTGAAAACTTCTGCATTATTAGTTTTAGTTTGACGAGAGAATTTCCTGAAAGTATCATTAGCTATAGTTGTTATATTATTGGTAACATTGTTGGGAGTGTTATTGTAAATAGCAGAGCTTTTTAGAACAATGCATAGCTTTTCAAAATACAGGTAAAATTTTTGATAGGAAATCCTATTGGGTGGTATACAAAAGTCCAGTCCATGAGAAAGAATATCTTTTTGTTCCTCGGTAAGGATTCTATCAGAAAAAATGAAAATAACCTTGTTTTTATCTACTTTTTTCTTCACATCAGTACCGAGTTTTAGAAGTTTGTTACTATGAATTTTATCCACTCTGAGTAGTTTGTTATGGACATTGTTGTTGATCAGTCTAGAGATGCATATATGGTCCAGTGGGGATAATACAGATTTCAATGAAGTTAATTCCTTTTGAAGTTTCTTCGTGATTACAATGTCTTTTGACTGGCGATTTCTCTGTCTAGAAGAACAAAGCACCAGGAGCGATATGTTAGAGTGCTCTCAAAAACAGGGTTGTGAACACGGAAGTTAAGGAATTTGGGAATTACATTATAATTTCTGCAATGATTCAGGAACTTGATGTCTTTCTGTAGTTTTTTGGAGGGTAGGAGAGCTTTTCGGTCCTCCTAAAGAGATCCAATGTCGTCTTGCCATACTTGCTCTTGATATAGTTCGTTATAGGTTTTCCGCATAGACGTCAAACAGTCAAAATGAAGTCAGAAAACAATTAAAAACTGCTCCTACAAAACAATTACCCGCAAATAAAATTCACTTTTGTCTTAAGTAATTCTAACACTATTGCAAATTTCTTAAAACAGCCTACGAGATGTCACTTTGATTTGTGTTCTCATGTGGTATATCTATTTACCTGTCCTGACTGCCAAGTTAGGTACGTGGGGTCCACCTCACGATGGCTATGTCACCGCATAAGGGAACACAAAGGTAAATCATTTCGTACGGGACTTCTGCTGAGCAGACCTTCGTTCTCGGCCATAAGAGAACATTCACCAACATATATATATATATATATATATATATATATATATATATATATATATATGATGGTACATGCAGGCAAGCGCGCACATGTGCATACACACGGATTTGTAAATTTTGGGTTAGTCTTACCTTTTTATCATAATGATGCACGACTGCTTCCCTGTAGTTAAATCATGCATGGTAGAAGGCTATGAGAGTTGCCCTATATAGAACAATGTGTTTGTATGCATATACATATACATGTATGAATACATGTGTGTACATATACATATATGTGTGTGTGTGTGTGTGTACACATATACACACATGTGTGTATATGTATATATATAGAGAGAGAGAGATTCACACACACACACACACACACACACACACACACACACACATATATATATATATATATATATATATATATATATATATATATATATATACACATAAATCTATGTGTACGTATATGTGTATATTATATATATGTATATGAATATATATGTATATATAAATATATATATGTATGTGTGTGTGTTTGTGTGTTTTTATATGTGTGTATTATATGTACACGTGTATCACACACACACACACACACACACACACACACACACACACACACACACACACACACACACACACACACACACACACACACATATATATATGTATGTATATATAATTTATAATATATATATATTTTTATAAATCATATTTAATACACACATATACATATATATAAATGTGTATATATATATATATATATATATATATATATATGTGTGTGTATGTGGGTGTGTGTATGCGTGTGTGTGTATATGTCTGCGTGTGCGTGCGTGTGTGTGTTTGATGTGTGTGTGTTTTCTTTTACTGTTACTTTTATGACACTAACATAGTGATATTACGTAAAGTTTGAATCATTTATTTAAAACTTTGAGACTGTATTTTCACAATGTTTCCCATTTACTGCAGCAAAGACCATGCACGAGTGAATACATTAAAGTAATGGCGTCATGAAAAGAGTCACCACCACAGATAATTTTTTACTATCTTACAAATCAGAAAGAAAGAAATGATAAATTAAAACATTACAAAATGCAAACCAAAATTAGGCCTAACAGTGGAAAGAAAATTACATCCTATAATTATGATATATATGTATATATATGTATATGTGCGTGCTAGTCTATTCTTCAATCTATTTATAGATAGGTACACACGCCCCTTGTTTCTCCCTCCCCTTGCACAGCATCACCGTCTACAAATCACTCCACAGTCATCAGGGAAATAAAAACAGCCAAGAAGACCTTCCACAACAAACTACAACACCTGCAGCCCAGCCAATGGTACGGGAAAGTTCAGGAGCTGCGTGGCCCTGCAAATCGGCTGTGCACATTTCCATCCACCAGCAACCTCAGCCTCAGTGAAGCAGCAGAGGCTCTCAATAACCACTTCGCCTCGATTTGCCAGCACCTACCCCCTTGGACACCACCCGCCTCCCTGCCTACCTGCCAGCCTACTCACTTGCTCTAACAGTCAGCCAGTTCCGGGTACTTCAGAAGCTGGAAAAAAAAAACTGCATCAAGAGAGCCACCAACCCCCTTGACCTGCCAATGCGCAGGAGCTCGCAGTGGAACTTGCCACTCCTCTTACCTTCATATTTAACGCCTCACTGCAATAGTCTAATAGTCTAGTGCCCATCACAATGGAAGGACGCATTTGTCACCGCCATCGGGAAAACCCTAAGGCCAACCTCATTTGGCGAACTATAACCCATCGCCATTATTCCGTTGTCCAGCCTGCCGTGTGAAAGCTTTGTCACCGACTAGGCTTACCAGGAATCCCGTGCCCAATGTTGACACTCAGCAGTTCGGCAACATGGGCTCCTCCTCTACCAAACACTGCCTCGTCAGCTTCCTGACTTCGTCCACGCCCACCTTGGCAAGTGCAAATCCTCACCAGCATCTTCATATATTTCAAGAAAGTCTTCGACATGGTGGATCACACCAAGGTTATCTCAAAGGCAGCAGCTTCCACAGGCATCATGGAATACTATATTCGCTGGCTAGCAGACTTTCTCTCCAACAAGCAACAGGCTGTGCGTGTGCAGGGTCAAGTTTCCAGCCTTCTGCCACTCACGTGTGGAGTCCCCCAGGGGACTAGAATGGGGCCCCAATGCTTCTTTATTAGAATTAACGACACTCTCCTGGATACCGAGAATTGCTGGAATTACGTGGATGACTCGACCATCACCACTGCCATTGACAGTGCCTGCCCTGACCACTCTGCCATTTAACGCACCCTCTACAACTTACTCTCCTGGGCCACCGCAAATCACGTCACTATCAACCGCCAGAAGTTCGACTTCTTCACCAACCTGCGCCAATCCTCACGCTGGACGACCACCCACTGGACACAGCTCATTCCACCAAGTTGCTCGGCGGTACCATCGACGAAAAGCTTCGTGAGGTCTGCCTTGTACAGGCTTCATATACTGTGTTGCCTCAAGTCCCTTGGCGTTCCACTTTCGGAGCTTCAGAATATCTACAGGCTATTCATATTGCCTAAATTGACCCCACACCACTACCCAGCTGCTATGACTCAAGAGAGAGCACAGAAAAGAGCAGCCAAGATTATTCTCAGCCCTGTCTATTCCAACTACGACAGCACCTTGACTACCCTAGGCCTCAATTTCAGTTTAGCCTGAAGTTGCTGTGCCATCCACGCCACCGCGACCTGCTGCCCCCCGATGCGCTACCAACTAACTGGTGCCCATTAGGGCCCTCACAGACCGCTACCACCGGAGCACACTATCCACTCTCGTCCGACTCATCAATTAGCACTAGTCCACAATTACTAGTCCAGCTCCTAGCACACCTGTATTTGCACTTGTCTTTTGTTGTTGTTTTTTTGTTATTTTGTTGTTACAGATTATTAGTTCCCTTTGTTGTTTGTCTCTTTAGCTGTATCTTCCTGTATATTTTCAGCCTCTGGCTGCATGAAAATCAATAAACTGATTATCATTATTCTACACACACACACGCATATATATAAGCATGTGAGTGTGGGTGTGTGCACACATACACACACATATATCGCCTATAAATTTTCTTATTCTCGGTAATAACTGCCCCAATTGAGGGTTACTAGTCTTAGAGAAACCCTTAAGAAAAAGCTCAAGTAAACTTCACAAAGAAAAGAAAAAAAAAGTAAAAGGAAAAGAATTTAACTGCTGGTTTTCCGCTGAAGTCTTCTCTCGGTCAATTAAGTGGCTTCGATTCCCAATCCCTGTGATTACTTGAGTGTCTCTTCAACAAAACACTCGATATTCAATTTAACTTTATTGATAAGATGACCAGATGATGCAAGAAGACACAGGAAAAGGAGAGGAAGACAAGGAAATGGGGATCTAAGGCCTCTTCGGCAACGCCAATACAACTCTTAACGTTAAAGAACAGAGCTGGGGAAGTATTAATATTACTGCTCGTCCTAGATGTTGATTGGATAATGGTGCCACCGCCAGTCACAAAAAGTAATCTGGAAAACTCTTATACATCCTCACTTCACAAGGACCACCGTGGGGACAATATAAATGAATCATCGAGAATACGAATAACAATTTTACTAAAATGTTTTAAAACCACTCACAATCACAAATTTATATATGTATATATATATGTGTGTGTGTATGTGTGTATACATATAAACAAACACACTCACTTACACCTACACACATGTGTTTCTGTATGTATAGAGAAAAATGTACATATGAATAAATAAAGAAATAAATATATGTGTGTGCGTATATATGTGTAATTAATGAAACAATAGTACACTGGCATCATCTTTCATCTTTCCAATAATTTTTCATATTCAGTAAGATAGTAGGGTCTCTTTTCATGATTTGAGTCCTCTTACACTTCATATATAAGGTTCATGGGCTTTTATTGATGATGGTTATTAATGATATCCGAGATCTTCCTAATGTTGCCATGCTCTTCATTAAAGCAATTCCAGTTTGTGAAGGAAAATGGGAGATCAAAATGAACGAACTACACTGTTATAAAATGTAGCACTACAATCTAATTGCGTTACACACATCTTACTTGATTATTTTCAGTGTTAAACAGGAATCACTGTGAAGAATAAGACCCATGTCTAATAAACTTCTGTTTGTTTTATTATTATTGATTGCATCAATGACATTCATTCTAACAAACATGTATGTTTCTCATATCTATACTGATACAGTGATACAGTAATAATCGCTTCTCCTGTACTTCCATACTGTTGTTTTTTCCAGTGAATATTAACTTTCCAGAGGCTGGAGAGAGCGAGGTCTTTCCTTGGGAAGAACATTTGGCAGCCATGTCCGTTTCCAATCATTCGAGAAATATCCGTCTATAAGAACTTTTTCTGAATATTTTTCTTTAATCTAAATCATTTTGTTCCATGTGAAAATATGTAGTGCTCATTCATAACCATTATTTATGTTTAATGTAAATACACCGGAAGGTATGTATAAATATGAAGTCAAGTGGAATTTACTCAAACACAATATTTACCGAGTGAAAGGTACCAAAGTAGTAATTGTAGTAGTAATTATCTAGCATATTCCTGTTCTTTCTCCGCAGTCTCTTTATAAATGATATTTGTATAAAAGTATATGAATGCTTTCTACTTTTAATCTTAAATTACGACAGAGGGTCTAATAGTCTTTAATTAAGAGTATAATCGGTAGCGGACCTTTTTCTGAGTTGAATATGCTTTGCATATGCGCATTAGAGACAATGGGCGGAGCCATAACAATGACGTCATGCTTGGACAGAACTGGCAGCAAAGCATTTACAGCTCGCCGAACTGTTAAGCCTTTTCGTTAACGTTAACAGTTGGATTGGCGTTCCCGTGGAGGCTCGAAGTTAATTTGGCTTTAGTTCTTTCCAAACGAAATTTTCCTTCTTTTATCCTGTTATTTATGAGACAAAAATATTAATCCCCGATCATTAAGCTTCATAAATTGCTTCCCTGGAATCTCTGCCAAAAAGAAGAGAAATCTAAAATGATTACCAGATGAATAAACGTTGCGTTGGAGACAAGAGAGACGAAAGCAAGCAAGTTCCCCCTCCCTTATTCGTTTCCGTTTTCTATCGGCTTCGTATTCAAAATCCTTCGATGTAATTAATTTTCAATTAATATTCTTCCTGAACTGAGAAAGAAATCATGACTACAGCTATTTCTTTTTTTTCTTTCTTTCTTTTTGAGAGAGAGAGAAAAAAAAAATGTTGCGGCTAACCAGATCTTGAACAACTTAAATTACTAATAAAGGGAAAACACGATTAATATAGTAACTCCTTTCTTTAACCTTCTTTCAT
>NC_061832.1:11874745-11937245 GCF_019202785.1 Penaeus chinensis
TTCTGAAAAGAAGTTCAAAATTAAGAATTAATATTTTTAATAAGAACGAACAAAAAATAGAAATAATTACTAAAAAATTAAATGACAAAACTAATGACATCAATTGTAGTTGAAATGTTAGTTTGACGTCGATTACATATCTCGACTTTTTTCACTTACATTAATGTAATTTTGTACTTTCTAGCAGCTCATTACTTCGGGATATGAGTTTTCTAGATTCTAGATTTTATTGAAAGATCTGAACATTTTATTGTTCTGGCAGTATGATCATTCTTCGCATTTTGATTTCAATAAGGTAAATATGTGGTAGTTTCCACCTCATATGAGGGAACTTGTAAAGGGAAGATTGTATTATGTGGAAGTTATTTGTGTGGTTGTGGTTGATTGTGTGTGTGTTTATCTATCTATATAGATAGATAGATATCTTTCTATCTATCAATTTACCTATTTATCTGTATATCGTATACATATGTCTACCTACCTACTTATGTGTGTGTTTGTGTTTATCTATCTATCTATCTATATTTCTCTCTATCTATCTATATCTCTGTCTATCTATCTCCCTGTATATCTATCTATCCCCTAATCTATTCATCCATATACCGGTCGATCGATCTACCTACATGCATGAGTGTATGTGTGTGTGTGTGTGTGTGTGTGTGTGTGTGTGTGTGTGTGTGTGTGTGTGTGTGAGATATATGAGGCATTTTACCTAGTATAGCTTGTTCATATTTATGAGTCTGATTTACACTGTTTAATCTGGAGCCATGAATATAAATAACCTTCATTATCCCTAGGAATGGGTGATGTACTTTAATTTAGGCCTAGTTTAACCTTATGTGATATGAATAATGAGTCTCTGGTGTTGCTCGGAGTGAGTGTATAGTACTATAAACTCCCTCGTTATATGGCAAAGAGCTTTTGGGAGTGTCTGTTGTCAGGAGGAAATCCTTAAATGCACCCACGGAAAATAATGAGAACTTTTTAATGATAAACGAAAATATTAAATATCTATCGACAATAATAATGTAAAAAAAATATATATATATATACATATATATATATATATATATATATATATAATGAATTGCTTAATTCATATTTCAGCAACTTTTAGATTTTTTTTTTTTTTTTTTTTTTTTTTGCATCCACTTTAGATATAAATTAGTGGAGACAGTGTAATTATGCTCTTCATCTTCGGCTAATTGCGTCGCTCCTTAGGGTGGGAAATATTACAATATTTTAAGTACATTTTACACATAAAAAAATAAAAAAAGTTTTATTCATTTATACAATATATACTTCAAGGACACATCATATATCTTCAGTAAACTCATATCTATATCAAGAAAAAATAACTTTATATTTCCTTACACTTTTATATTATAAGGAAACCTTATAATACCGCTGAGACCTTTTCAAAGACATAATAGACTGTGGTAAATGGGGCTCTTTATTCAACAGCTGTTTTTAAGGTCTACGTACAAAGAAAAGTGATTAGGAAGTAGAAGGAATCCCATTCTTTCTCTCTGGTGATTTCCTGAACTCCTCTATCTTCGGTCGACAAAGCAAATGAGGGTAATTCCTTCGACGAAAGCGACGGAGAGGCGAGTCTTTTGAAAGAGAGGAGACCCTAGTCATAATGGGGTAGTTGGTCGGTTTCACGCTCACGTGTACGCATTGAAACGCACCCATGCACGCACAAACACACACACACACACACACACACACACACACATATGTATATATGTACATATATAGGTGTGTAAGCATGTATATATATATATATATATTTATTAATATATATATATATGTATGAGCGTGTGTAAGTATGTATAAATATGTATATGTGTGTGTGTGTGTGTGTGTGTGTGTGTGTGTGTGTGTGTGTGTGTGTGTGTGTGTGTGTGTGTGTGTGTGTGTGTGTGGAGACAGAACACATAGCAGAGTAAATAGAAAATTGTTGTGGAATGATGTTCTCGTGTTCATCGCAAATCTGATACTTGAATTCCAGACCGATTTAGCAGGCGCTGACGGCGCTGTTTCTACGCGTGACGTAATAGCTTCACATATGAGTTTTGTATTTCCAATTCGGTTTTGTAATATATAAGATATTAGTTTTGTGTCTATATATATATATATATATATATATATACACGCATAAACATAAACATACATATTCATCTGCATATACT
The DNA here is from genome assembly GCF_019202785.1 of Penaeus chinensis. Lineage (NCBI taxonomy): Eukaryota > Metazoa > Arthropoda > Malacostraca > Decapoda > Penaeidae > Penaeus > Penaeus chinensis. The sequence continues at coordinate 11,876,941 of NC_061832.1, forward strand.
TACAAGCATTGTATGTGCGGAGATAGATATATAGATAGATATACATAAATATTTGTATATATATAAAGACAAAAATAGATAGTTAGATAAGTATGTAAGTACACATATATATGTAAAGATAAAAATAGATAGTTACATAAGTATATACACATGTAGATAGACAGATCGATAAATAGATATTTACCCCCGAAAATTCCTTTGTTAACGAACGCATCTTCTTGTTCATTAATCTCAACTTGCAAAGGAAACTTTTTCCATTAATTTTATAACTTATTAAAAAAGTTTCATTAAACTTTCTTTCAGAAAAAAAAATCCTCAGAAATTCTCGTAATTGTTACCATAATCATTTTTCATCGTCTCGGTCACTGGCCAGTGGACAGTGGCTGATAAACAAAGGAAACCCTCTATTTCAGCAGTGGTCAAATAAAGGGAGGAAGAGAAAGAAAAAAGGTACTAAGTACTAAAGATGTACCGAGTCATAAAGACATACCTGCAGTTTGATTAAGAAGTCGTCTTGACTGATAAAGGATAAAATTTCTAACTAGCGAGGTGCAGGTCCGCGAGACCCCTGGTAGCTATTCGACAACGTATCCAACCAGCTCATGCCTTCGTGCAACCTTTATGTATATGTGTGTGTGTGTTTGTGTGTGTGTGTGTGTGTGTGTGTGAAAAATTCCTTGTTTCAGAGTCATCAGAAGAAACTTCCTTCTACTGTTTTCTATCACCAACTGACCTAGAGGTTCGGACCGATTTCCATTCAGTCAGGTCTGTCAGATAATTAAGGACCTTAATTAAGGTACATGTTAGCCAAATAGGTTTGAATATGGGTTAGGTGTGAACTTTACGGTTATGAACGTAGGGTATATGTTAACCCATTCCCGACGGGGAAAATGAAAAAAAAAAAAAAAATGGGGAAAGTGCTGTGCTCATTTTTTATATTTTTTGTGAAATGTCTCTACACATGGATGGATCTGCCTTACCAGATTTCACCTTTCCTTGAATTGGCAGGAAAATGTATTTTTTACTAGTGCTATGAATATCGATGGTGTTTTTTTATCATAAGCATTATAATTAATATAATGTTATAAACAATAGTAATAGCAAAATAATATAACGTAAAATATTTTCGTAAATTAAAGAAAAGGGTAAACAGGCGAGACAGGCAGTACTCGTAATTGGCTCATTGTAGCTATCTATCTGTAAAAAACAATGAAACAAGTAAACTCACAGTGGGCATGGCACGGATACGTGACATGCCCGTTGCGAATGGGTTAATATTCCTGTTGTGAGAACCATACGTGTATAATTTGGTTCATGTGTGAATATGTGTTAGCTGTGAAGCATTACAGGTATGAACTTAATATGAATGCATTCGTCTTATACCATAGCCTTGCCTAGACTTGCATTGCACTAAAGGATATAGTGTGATGTACGAAACGAAGTTTGCAATTACAAGGCAGAAACTCTCTTTCAATCTATATGCATTTCAGAAAATGATTGAGTTTACAAAATACATATTCATGAATTATCGTTAGCTATCATGAGGAAATTCTTTCACTCTCTCTCTCTGAATAATCAAATATATTTTTTCAGTGCTAATACTACTCTAATTATATTGTACCATCAGTGTTTTATTTCTGTCAAATTATTTTCTGTTTTACTTCTCTCTTTCTGTTTATCTCTTCCTTTTATTCTTATCTTCTTCGTCACCTTCTGTCAACTACATTAGGCAAATGAAATAAAGTCGTTTTCCCAATCTGATTCAAAAGGACTTTGTGTCACTAAGAGTTATATGATGTTTTCTTCTCGCTTGAGCTGTGGAGGCAGGCTTCCGAAAATCCTCTTTATTTGTTTTCATTTGTGTTCGCTTTTCTTTCTCTACTTATAGTATATCTAAGGTATGATCAATTACGACTAATAAAGAGGTAAATATATATATACACACATATATATACTTATATATAAGTATATATATATATTTATATTTAATGCTGTGCTGCATTCATATATGTACACACATACACACACACACACAAACACACACACACACACACACACACACACAGACACACACACATATATATATGACATACACATATATCAATTCCCCGTCGCGGCAGTCGTAAAAATGCCTGCGCTCTGACTGCTTGCTCGCGAAAACGACATGTATTTATATATACATATAATCACTCCCAGGATTCTGGTTTGCCCTCGCGTCCAAAAGCAAGCTACATGGCGGTACAAAGTTTGCAAAGTGAGAGACTGATTAAACACGTCTTTTGTTGGTGTAATTAACAAAGAACAGAGAAGGAGTTTGTTTGGGGACACAGATGACAATGCTGGTAATCATGGTGGAGATATATGCCGACGCAAACGGTGGGCATTATGTTACGTGGGAATTGACAGAGAGAGAGAGAGAGAGAGAGAGAGAGAGAGAGAGAGAGAGAGAGAGAGAGAGAGAGAGAGAGAGAGAGAGAGAGAGAGAGAAAGGGATATAAACAGACAAAAAGACAAGGGGACAAACAAACAGGCGTCCACATATATACACACACATATACAAAATGATATTTCATTTCGAGACAACTTTAGTAAGATGTAGATGAGTTCGATATGCAAAGCAGGTTTCGCCATCTTATGTGTGCGTGTGTGTGTGTATGGGGGGGGGGGGGGGTTCAGTGGGCGATTGATATTCAAAATCTAAGGCGTGATGTTGACTGTTTTAGGTTGCAATATATGTCGTATTGTTGCGAGTTGCATTGGGAAGCAGAGACACATACTTGGTGTTCAGATGGTAGTGAGTCTAAGGATACCGCATTCAATTTCTTTATTGTTGTTCATTTAATGGAACTTTTCACGATATTTGTTTTTATTTATATTTTATATATTTAGTAACCTATTTTCAATTATCATTATTATTATCATTATCGCTATCATTATTATTTTTTATTGTCATCATCATTACTATTACCACTGTAATTATCATCATTATTATCATCGTCGTCATCACTGTCGTTGTTAATGTTGCTCCATATCCGAAAATGATCCTCTATTTCAAAGGCTACGTTATGTTAGGCTATTATATTACTTGTCGTTTTACGCTTTCTACATTTACGGCTACAACTTGATAGTATAATGGGAGTGAGGTTATTTTCGTTGTCTTGGCTGTTCCTCTATTGTCATGGATACCGATTGGGCTGGGTGTCTACGTCATTTTAGAGCTGACATTTATTAATATCTTCATCATCATCATTAGTAGTAGTATTATTACCGCCATTATTAATATTACCATTATTTATCTTTATAATCATTATTAATACTATCATTATGATTATTATTATTACCATTGTTACTGCCATTATTCATGATTATAGTTTATTGTCATGCAGAGTAGACACTGGCTGAATGCAGTTGTTTAGAGACAGTTAATATTGTACTGTAGTTTGCACCTATTAGAAACAACTACAGTCTCCAAGCCAATTCCTTTTTTCATTAACAGAGCTATCATTAGAACTTCAGTCAGTACTGGAGTATTTACTGTATATCATATATATGCATATATACAAGTATATATATTTTATGTACACACACACACACACACACACACAGACACACACACACATATCTGACGACTGTCATGTGCACGTATGCGTTGTCTTTATACTTTAGAGTAGAGGTTCTTAACTTTTTAGTGTCATGGACCCCTTGAAGTTTGATGAAAGCTATGGACCCCTTCCCCAGAAATATTCACAACTTTGCATGCAATGTATTTGATGTGTATATTAATGTTTATATAGAGTTTATTGTCCCCTACATATATGAGATGCACACAATATTATCAAACTTAAAGCAAATAAATAAATAAATAAAAATCTTTAAAAAATAAGACAATAATAAGAAATAAATGAAACACCAATAGAAATACTAAAGAACCGAAGCATTAGAAAGAAGAAATTTTGTGAAAGATTCAATAATAATGTTACACAGGCCCAAGAATGCGCAGATTTTGAAGATGATGCCAGACCAACGCAAACACTACTTTGCAATTACCCTATTGCTATATTTGCGCTTTAATATTTATGGAAGGGATAAAAAAAAAGGTTTATCTTAACAAATCGAAAAGCATTATGAAACCTTATGAATTATTTGTTCGGATATAGTGCTTAGGATCTCGGATAAAATCAATGATATACATAAAGGTAATATACTGCTTATTCACTGACATACATACAGACATGTGTGTGTGTGTGTGTGTGTGTGTGTGTGTGTGTGTGTGTGTGTGTGTGTGTGTGTGTGTGCGTGCGTGCGTGCGTGTGTGTTTAATATTCATATGTACAGATGCATATGTGTATGTGTAGGGGGGGTGGAGTTGCTTCTCTGCTGCAGAAACAATGATTTTTTTCTTCATAAAACTAAAAAGAAATTGATAAGAGAGAGAGATAGAGCGCAACTGGTGCTGTTGATTACTGCACTATCATTTGTAACATTGGAAATAATGCTTAAGAATTCAGAATGCTACTCTAACATTAATTAATAGCACTACTGTTTATATATCATTATCGTTACACATATTACTTCTTTATTCTTATTGCCATTATTATTTCATGAAAGATCGTATGTGATAAAACTCTATTGCAGAACATGTACAAGCTAAGTTGAGTGAGCTGGATATATATATATATATATATATATATATATATATATATACATGTGTATATATTACTGAGGTCAGGAAGGAAAAGTACTTTTGATAAAGTGATCTCTTATAGTGTGTTCGTGGATTGTCTTTATAATCTCTATCCACTAATGCATAGCATACATTTCTATTAAAACAAACAAACAAACAAAAACAGAAAAAAAAACCTCAATCATCGACGCTCTTGGTTCGAGAAAACCAAAAGGGAAGGGATGAGAAGACGATTACTGGGGCGGGGCCGAAACCATGACGTCATTCCCACAAAAAAGAAATGGCTACAACAACAGCAACAACAACAAAACAACACCAATAATAATAATAATAATAATAATAATAATAATAATAATAATAATAATAATAATGATAATAATAATAATAAAATGTCTTTACTTTTATTACACAGTCGGCATGAAATAATATCATTATCATTATTACTATAAAACAGATGGCGCAAGAGAATTGACTGAAAATTCCGTTCTTTTATCAAAAAAAAAAAAAAAAAAAAAAAAAGCACAAAAATACAGACTAACATAACTATTGATAAGCGAACGCGTTCGAAAGCTTTCTCTAGGCTAGTGTGGATCAGTTCAGGCAAGAATAAATACATATAGACTTTTTTCATCATGACAAGCTAACATGTTAGCCTACGTATCAGGCCAAATGAAGTAATTTAATTGAACATTTTAATCGGACTGCAAACAGTTGGAAATATAATATGCTTTGTAGACCTACTTCATATCTAACATTTAATGTCTAATCCACGTGACTATCTTTAAAGCAAAAATACGGTTAAATTATTTGATTCACTGTGGATATAATAGTACTTTATGTTGGGATACTAAAAATATTAATTCTGCATTAGCAGTTGCATACCTCCTGAATTTCATTTGAATATGATCATGAAAAGAATGTTATATCGCTAAACCACTCAATTCTGTTAGTAGGACAGAACTTAACCCAATCGCCCCATATGGCAAAAATACAAGCCATGAACACTGTAATACAAGTTTATTCATTGCACTTATACACAGATGGCTCTACAAGTGCTTAGTCACCAAGGAGTCAGTTATTAGTCCTACGTATCTCACCCGTTTACCCCTTGCCTTTTGGAAAGGGTCTTTTGCATTATTTCATTGTTTTAAATGTTACCAAGATTTTAATAATAATTTAATCATCATAACGTCAATAACAATAATAACAGTATCGATATCAATTGTATTAAAAAGAAGAACACATTTTCCTGCCAATTCAAGGAATGGGGAAATCATGATCGGTCACTAGGGCTACTGATAAACCTCGCCGGCTGAGCAAATGTGGAGCCATCTGTATGTAACAAAATTCACAAAAAATACAGGGGGCAAAACATAGATCGGGGAGGGCTGGGTTAACAATCTAAGAGAATGATAATTGTATGCATTATCCGTATCCAAAATTATAGTAATTGCCGGAGATACCCTTTCTTTTCTTACCATTGTCGTAACTGCTTCTCAAAATGACTTTTTTTTTTTTTTTTTTTTTTTTTTTTTTTGACATTTGTTTGTCTCGAGATCCACTCGCTACTTATTTTCCATCCCCGTTCAGGGTTGAACTTCTATTTTCCGATAATGTAACCTGATGAAACAACCCGAATGACCCATCCTTTTCTCGAGAGCCTCCCCTCCCCCCTCCTTCCTCAAAATAAAAGGTAGCGTTTATCTTTCTTTTAAAATGTCTGTAATATAACTTCATATCATAACTCTCTCCACACTCCCATCTCGAAGGCCTTGTCCTATCCGTCTCATAATAAAACCTAAAAAATAATAATGATAAATGAATAATGAATAATATACATATTCTTTAATATCGATAACATATCCTTATAATACAACCCCCCCCCCCCCCCTTTCTCTCTCCTCCATCCATTTCTTTTTTTTCTCCTCCCCCACGATCCTCCCCTTAGAGGGCCTCCCTCCTTCCTCCTCCCTCTCTCCTCCTTTCTCTTCCCCCCACCCCCTTCCCAAATCTCAGATTCTTCCCTCGTCCTTCCCTTTCTTCATCCATTTAGCACGGGACAATATTTGTTCTCAAGGGCAATATTCCAGAGTGCTTCATGCGCTGCATTCTGGAAGCAAAGCCCTCGATGCAGCGCGAGTTTCACGAGCAGAAAGGGAAAAGGTTTTACTTTTTAGTTTCAACATACTCTTTCTCCTTCAGATTTTATTACCTGTTACGGTTAGTTTAGTTTACATGTGTACACACACACGTGTATATATCTATATCTTTATCTATATCTATATCTATATCTATATCTATATCTATATCTATATCTATATCTATATCTATATCTATATCTATATATATATATATATATATATATATATATATAATGTGCCCACACACACACACACACAATTCTGTTAATTTCATGGAACACCGATTAGAATAAAATTTTGCTCATTGTTTTCATTATGATTTTACAATTGATATAAGAGAAAGAAACACAGCGATTTGTTTATTTTGTACATTTCGGGCGACAAAGGTTTCCAAATGACATTTCTCGATTCTGAGTCTAGTTCAGGCGCTCATTTTGGTTTATTCTGCCTTATTTATCTTTTACTTATCTCGGAAATTTACGCATATATATTTACCAAGTAGATAAAAAGGATGTTTTACACACACACACACATATATATATATATATTTACATAAAATATATATTCATACATACATGCAACCCCACCCCCCCCTTCCTTCTCTAGCGCCTCTTTTAGAACATCATTTGGATGGGATGGATGCGCTAATGATTATAATAATGGGTTTCTCGTTCAGCTATTCTCAAAATTACTTCTCATGCTGTCTTTATTGTGCCACTTCGCACCCCATAATTCTGTTATATACTACTGCTGTCTGAAAGCTGTGTTAGTAAAGGATAAAATTGAACCAACATTTGTACCACACGTTTGTTTCTGCTCTCTGTAATTTTTTCGAATGGTTGGGGGATGTTGCCGGGTTGCTCTAAACGAACATATATGTATGTATGTATGTATGTATATATATACACATATATATACATGTATATATACATATACACATTGTTATTATTATTTCAATATCAATATTATTATCTAAATATCATTCAAATTGCCAGAGACCAAACCAACCCGCCCACTGGCTTTCGACAAAGGACTTCCCTCGAAGAAAAGAAAAAGAACGAAAATCATCATCATCATCATCATATTGCTGATAACAGAAAACTAACAAAGGTGTTAATAATTACAATCATGATTACGATAATGATAATGATAACAACGATAATAATTATAATAAGGGAGAGTTAAGACTCTTGAGAGAGAAAGAGGGATATACATGTATATATGTAGATATACATATATATATTATATATATATATATATATATATATATTATATATATATATGAGAGACAAACAGACAGACAGAGGGATATATATATATATATATATATATGTATGTATGTTTGTATGTATCTATGTATGTATGTATATATATATTTATATATATATATATATATATATAGAGAGAGAGAGAGAGAGAGAGAGAGAGAGAGGGAGGGAGAGAGAGAGAGATAATGGGGGGGGGGGATTAAAAGAGAGTAATTGGTGACAAGAACGCAAATTACTTCATGCAATTGATTACTGCACTACCCTTCATTATAGTATGGTAACTGTATAAGGATTTTGACATTTGTAACACGTATGTCTTAATAAAGTAGCAACCACATAACACCTAGTAATGGTTTATTACTGATACAAATTAGTTCTTTGCATTTTTTCACCCTGGCTGAAAGACAATTTGCAATAAGTACTTTCTAATAATTATGGCTATTATAAGAAGACTATCTTCGTGATGAAATGTAATTTACAAGGAAGATATGAAAGCATTCAGTAGTAGTATTTACCTTATAGATACCAGCGGCCAGGTTTTAATCTGACGTCGCTCCTCTCTCACAGCAAATTATACAAATTGCTACATTAATATTATTCATATTACTGATGGTGTATAATTGGAGCTTCTTATCACTATAGCTTTTGACAATTTTTATTTCAGAAAATTAAGTATTTAATCAATTCATCTCTTGGTATGTTTACAAATATATTACATGTGACTGCAGACTTTAAGGAAAATCATTTAATGAGGTCTGGAAGAAAATGTACCTTTGATCAAAAGATCTTATTATAGTGTGATTGTGGATTATCTTTATAATCTCTGTTCACTAATGTATAGCACACATCTCTCTCTAAAGAAATAGCTTAATTATCTAAGAAAACCACAAAGGAAGGGGTTAGAAGAGGATTAGAGCGGCGGGGCCTAAGCCATGACGTCATTCCCACAAAGCCAACGGATCGCGTTTAAAGAAACTCGCTGTTAAACTACATTTTTATGATAATGATAATAACAATAACAATAATAATAATAATAATAATAATAATAATAATAATGATAATGATAATGATAATGATAATGATAATGATAATGATAATGATAATAACAATAATAATAATAATAATAATAATAATAATAATGATAATGATAATGATAATGATAATGATAATGATAATGATAATAACAATAATAATAATAATAATAATAATAATAATAATGATAATGATAATGATAATGATAATAATACCATTACTATTATTATACAGTTGGCATGAAACAATATCATTATTACTATTAACATCAAACAGTTCTGAGCATATATATATAAAAAAAACTTTTCTCTTCCTTTTATAAAAATAGTACAGCATAACATAATTAATGATAAATGAACGCATTTCAAAGCCTTCTCTAGGTTAGTGTAGATCAGTTCCAATAATACTAAATGAATATCATGACAAGCAGACAGTTAGCCTACGTTTTAGACCAAATGAGGTGATTCAAATGAATATTTTAATCGGACTGCAGATGGTTGCATATATAATATTCATTGTAAACCTACTTTGCATTTAACATTTAATGTCGAAACCAAATGACTAGATTTATTATTCGAGGCAAATATACGGTTTAATTTCATTGTGATATCGCTTCGAGCGCAGATTTTATAGGAATTAATGAATTAAAGAGGTTTGGAATATTTTACGACTCCATCTGTATCCGATACTTTTATAATTGGATATTGAAAATATTAATTCTGCATTAGCAGTTGCATGCCTCCTGAATATCATTGAATATGGTCATGAGAACAAATGTAATAACAGTTAATTTTGTTACCAGGACAGAACTTAACAATCTAAGAAGATAATAATTGTATGTATTATATGTATCTAAAATCATATTAATTGCCGGAGATACTCTTTCTTTTCTAATCATTATCGTAACTGCTTCTGAAACTAAAGTCCTGTTTCTCTATTTGTTTTCATCGAGACCCACTCACCTCTTCCTTTCCATCCCCGTCAAAATAAATGGTTGAACTGTTTTTCGATAACGTAACCTGATGAAACAACCCTTTCTCCAGAGCCCCCCCCCCCCTCTCGATATAAAAGGTAGCGTTGATATTTCTTTTAAAATATCTGTAATATAACCTCATAGCATAACTCTCTCCACACTCCCATCTCGAGGGCCTTGCCCTATCCGTCTCACAATAAAACCTAAAAAATAATAATGATAAATAAATAATGAATAAGTATCTCCTCCACCCATTTCTTTCTCGAGAAACTTAACCTTCCATTCATCCACAATCAGAAACTTTGCCCTCCCCCACGATCCCCTTTGAGGACCTCCCTTCTTCCTGCTCTCTCTCTCCTCCTCCCTCCCTCCCCCTCCCCACAGCTCAGATTCTTCCCTCGTCCTTCCCTTTCTTCATCCATTTAGCACGGGACAATATTTGTTCTCAAGGGCAATATTTCAGAGTGCTTCATGCGCTGCATTCTGGAAGCAAAGCCCTCGATGCAGCGCGAGTTTTCTGAGCAGCAAGGGAAAGGGTTTGGGCTGAGGATTGGGAGTAGAAAACGTTTTGGCGAAGGAGAAGACGTTTTACTCCTCCTCGGTTTCAGCTTATTCTTTTTCCTTATTATATGTTACATAAATAAATATATATATGTATATATATATATTATGTGTTTGTGTGTGCATATATGTAAGTATATGTGTGTATATGTATATATATATGTATACATATATGTATATATATATATATACATATCTATGAGAGAAAGTATGACAGATAAAAAGAGAGAGAGAATTGGAGGGGGGGTGGGGGGGAAGAGGCACGCCAAAATGCTTCTGAAAATTATATGAATATAACACAAAATCTTTCGTTTCAACACAACATTTCGTTGCAGATATCATGTGACAATCTGTATGAATCAATAAATAATTTTCAATCCACATTTTCTGTCACTGAATTCATTGGAATTCATTGCCGAAATTCTATTCATTTCATGGAACGCCGATTAGAATAAATTTTGTTTATTGTTTTCATTGTTATCATTTTGCTATTGATACAAGAGAAGAAAATGTTGTGGCATTTATTGTGTACTTTTCGGGCGGAGAAGGTTTCCAAATGGTATTTTCGAAGCTAAGTTTGGTTCAGGATCTCATTTTGGTTTATTCTTTGTCTCTTTTATCTTTTATCTATCTCTCGGAAATTTACTTCTATTAGGTAGATAAAAAGGGATATCACACACACACACACACACACACACACACACACACACACACACACACACACACACACACACACACACACACACACACACACACATTTGTGTGTATGTTTATTTATACATCAATTAATGGTACATTAATATACATGGCTATACAAATAAATATCACATAAACATAGAAAATACATATCCTATAAAAAAAGGCGATTGAAATGCAAATCTACCGAATATACATATATACATATATGTGTATATATATATATATATATATATATATATATATATACATACACACACACATACATTTTTTTATCAACAGCCATTCATTACACTGCAGGACAAAGACCTTTCTAAATTCAGTATTGAAATGTTATTTGGCAGTAACTCCATACCTGAATCAACCGCGGCGACTTCCCCTACAATACCTGTGTTTGACTTTTACGACTGCCACGGCGAGGAATTGAACTCGGATTGATTGATTGATTATTTAAAATTATCTGCCGCGTCAACAGCTAAGGTCATTAGCGGCGAACACCTTGTTACTATGAGGGTCGGAGTCTAGAGCTCTAACCACTGGACCATTGCGGCAGTCATATATATATATATATATATACTTATGTATTCATATATTTTGTTCTTTAGGGGGTATATACCCAAAAATTTAGTACAGTTCATCCAATCTCAGAAAAGGAAAAACTGGCAACTCAAGCCTGGACACTAGAAGTCTCCGGTTTATCTCTTTCTATCTTTTATTTATTGTATTTGTTTATTTGTAAAATCCTATCAGCTTACACTTAATAGTTCAGTTTACATATGTCTGGAAGTGGTTCCCATACTTTTCCAGGCTGGTGCCCTCTTGACTTCTAGGGGGATTCCTAGCGCACCCTACCCTCCTTCGTACGCACATGCGAACACGCTCGTTTTATTCTGAGGTGCTTCAAATTTAAACAACATGAATACACACTTTTAAAACCTAATTTAGCAAATCAATTCATTCAGTTGTTTCAGCTTTGTCAGCAATATATCGCCCCTTCTTGCCCCCCCCCCCCCCCACCCGATCCTTCCGAAGCTCCCAGGTCGGTCCCCACTTAGCGAATCAATGCTTTATACTATTCTTCATTTTTCACAAAAACCTAGTCTTGGGTCTGTTTCTTTCTAAGAATACAAATATTGCATATTTTGATCACGCTCTGATTCATTCACACACATACAACAACAACAAAAAATAATAATAATACCCTGGAAATATCTTTTGATCTCACTTTGATATATTCATGGGCCATAACCATAATACGATATCTGCTTATTCTCTAAACTGACAAAAGTTTTCTTCTTCAGCAAAAATAGGCAAGAAATTAGGGGCCTACAAAGTCTTTCACATTTTTGAAAGTTCTACAACCCAAAAATACGTTTAAAGAATAGAGGCCTTGGGAGGTTTTCCAGTATAGTGTTCTTCGCAGTTTTGTGTATGATCGCGCTAATGTCACATCTCAGGGTTAATTCTGCTGGCTTGATCATTTATATTGTCACAGACCCTATCTTGATAATCTGTTGTACTAACACGATATGGTAAATGTTGGAATAGATCTTACTTATAATACAACAGTAATATTACATATTTAGTATATCTGAATAGGATGTGGAATCCCTACGTTTATTGTCCTTTCGTCAGTTGTAAAGGCGGGCACTATCATTTGCATTTTACTCATACAATGTAGTAGTACAAATCTAGGAGACAATTCAATTAACGTGTGCCAATAAATAAAAAGGAGCCTGCACGCTTTTCTTGTAATTTCCAATATGAAATAATCTTCAACAGAGGAAAAATGCCTAAGGACAAGTTAAACAGTGGCATCCTATCACAGTGTGCAAATTTGCATTGCAATCTTAAACTGCTGAGTTAAACACAGATGAAAATGATCAGACATGACAAACAGACTGCGAAGGCCCATCCTAGTATATTGTCAACCGGTAACTGTGTGTGTGTGTCTTGTAAGCCACTACCACTCGTTAAAGTATACAAGCACTTGCTTTATTTAAAGGGACCGGACAAAAAAGATACGCAGAAATATGGGGAAACTTACAACATTAAGATCACGCACTACCCAAAGAAAAAAGTACTGTAATTTCTGAAAAGACTTCTCAAATCCTTTTCAGTAGGCAAGCAGGTATTAGTCCGTGCAAAGTACATATTTATATAACGAAATCCCTTGAAAAATTAATGAAGTCAAAGGTTCTTTGGGCTTCTGGGTGGGTGGGTGAGGGCGGGAGGGGGGGGAGTAAGCATGTAACCTTGAAGTTCAAAATTTGATTACAGACAATTATGAGCACGCAGCGAGGGCAAGGGGAAGGCGGAGTGGCAAGGACAAGCACGGTTAATTGCGCTAATATATTATCGAGGGGTATGAAAGGGGTCTGTGCTAATTTCAAGCTTTTACTAAATACATTAGGCATATCTGTGTCACAGGGTTAATAACCTAATATACTTTATATACTGCGTATGAACAAATATCAGTCTCTTACCTAGAAAATGGGGGAGGGGTCCGTTACTTATTTTGCTCTCACACAGTATAACCTTAATCTAAAACGTTATCTAACCGATTGATTGCTGATTGATACCTTCACGCTGCCTCAATAACGAGAGCTTTCAGCCGCACATATCTATTTGCTTTTAGAGTGTATTTACAAGGGAGATATTTACAAGGGGAATAATACAACCAAAGACCCGCTTTCACACTCCTATACATTCATGCAAAAGAATAAGCCAGGTAGGACATGCTTTGCCCAGTAAGCACTGACTTTGTCCTAAAATTTGTGACAGGGAGGGATGGGGGATGGGGAGGAAGAGGGAGGAATGTAAAGGGGATTGGGGAGGGAGGGAGGGAGGGTAGATGGGAGAGAGAGAGAGAGGGAGAGGCAGGGAGGAAGGAGAAGCAGACAGACAGACTTAAAGAGAAACGGAGACAAAGCCGTAGAAAGGAAATCAGAAAGGAAAGAAAGATGTCCTGAGAGATTTGATTAGCTTATTAATTATCCTAAGGTCATTAGAGGCGTATTTCTTTGCACTCACTATGTGAGCAATTGGTCTTTAATTATCGTTTTTTTTTTCTTCCGTTGTACTAGGAGCAATGTATAATAATAATAATGATAATAATAATTACCTCGAGATCCAGAAATACCGGGTTGACCTCTGTCTCAGGGGTAGGAGTGACCATTTGGTCTAATAAATTATTTGTTTGGATATAGGGTATAGGATCTCGGATAAAGGCATGTGCAATCATTAATCAGTTTAGAATGAGTATGTGTGTTTAATATTCAGATATAAACACATAAATATGCGTATGTATGTTAGTACTTCATGAAACAGATTTTACATCTTTTAAGGAATTAAGAACTAATAGATATATATTTTGATCTTTCGTATGATACAATGATACCGAAATAAATAAAATGATAATGATAATGGTGATGATAATAATGATAATGATAATAATAAATAATAAGTAAAAGTAACGAATCTTTAAGTCGTCCCCTTCTCGCCCTTTCCACTTCTTCCCTCTTACCTTCCCCTCGGAGAGTAGATCAGAAATGCGCTTAAGCTTTTGGTCTCACATCTCCTAATGCAAGATATAGTCATCATCATCATGACAACAACAACGAGAACATTAAGAATATCAATAATTACAATCATGATTACGATAATGATAATGATAATAAGAACAATGTGAATAATAAGGATAATAACAATGATTATATTGAGGAATATTATTATGATAATGATAATAGCAATAACAACAACAATTACAATTAACAATAAATAAAAGGGGGGTGGGAGTTGAGAGAGAGAGATAGAGAGAGAGAGAGAGAGAGAGAGAGAGAGAGAGAGAGAGAGAGAGAGAGAGAGAGAGAGAGAGAGAGAGTGTGAGTAACTGTTGAGAAGATTGCAAATTACTTGATGCATTTGATTACAACACTATCATTTGGAAATGATGCTTATGAATATATTGCAGATTGGAGTATTTTTTTGTTGTTGTTGTTGTTGGATTTCTTGGCTATTAACCAGCGGCACGTGGCCAAGATTATTAAGCCAATGGATCCTGTTTATTCTATCAGTCTATATAAGGTCATAAAGTTTTGTCTCCCTTGGAAAAGCAATTACTTTACGTATTATTTTTTCATTACCAGATAATAGATTAGATGTTATGAATGGTATATTTTTAATTCTGCAGTAATTTTTTAAGGTTTGTCTATAATTGTTGAGTCTATGGCAGGTTATGAGGATATAGGCTATTGTAAGATGGTATAGTAGATGGATATGTGGCCATCTACTATGTTAGTCTGGTGTCTTATCTCTTTAGGGAGTGACTGTGTGGGTGTGAGTGCCCACAATGGTTTGTGCAGTGGGAGCACTGTGGTGGGAATCTTCTTTCGATGTATGGCGTGAGGTGGGTGAGTCTTGTGGCGTTTGATCTTAGGCGTGCCAACACCACCTCTTCTCTGTCCCACGTTTCTATTACGGTCTTGTTTTTGTTGGTTATGTCTAGGTTGGTCTACTCACTTTGCCACAAGAGATGTATTTTTGCTTTTATAAGAGACACAAAACACCTGATATCTGTACGAATTATGGTAATGTCCAAATCGTAAGTTGATCCGGCTAATTTGTCAGGCTGTTCATTGACCTACCCGTCCGTTACAAGGCCGAGGAGGGTGTAATCGCTTTACTACATCGACCTTCCGATCTCCTTACTATATTGTAAACCACCGATACTCAAAAAATAATTACAACGTAGTAAGCACATTGTAAGGCCCGTGTTTACATTGTAAGTTGCTTCTATTGACTACCAAGAGAGGGCAGACTGGTAGTCGATTGACCAATCAGCAGTTAGCCTATTAGACGTAACAACCAATGGAAATCCATGGCTGTTTTATTGCCACGCCCCCAACGGTCACCAACACCTTGGAAGGCCTCGAGTGGTATTTTTGAAAGACTCAGCCAAGTGTTTTAAAATAAATTAACTATGATGAATTAAAAAAAAAAAAAAAAAAAAAAAAACATTCACAGTACAAGTTTTATTCACAAAGAGCAAATGATAATACGCAGCAATCGTCTTCAGGTAAAAAAATATAGAAATATAATATACATTATTATTTCTTAAATATTTTTTAACAAAGTGTTTACGAGGTCTCACATATGACAGTTTACAAACATTTTTGTTCGGAAGTATACGACAAACAATCATAATTTCATGCGAAAGTAAATTGATGTAAACATACATACAGAAGAGTCACTGATTATCGGAATAATAATTCTTGAGAGGATTGTCTAGTTGGATATTTGGCATCAGAGAAGGTTATAGTAAAACAAATCTAAGAAATCTGTGATATCGCAATAAATGCTTATCCTCTTCATAGAGTGAAACTAATGATTCCCTATAATAATGTCTTTCACGCTGCAATGCTCGGTCATGAAGATGAGCAGCCACCAAAACACTGTCGTTTGTCGTCTGTCCACTTAATTTACAGGCAATGTATATTTGATTCAAGGTAACAGCAATGCATGGAAAATAAAGAATATGCTAGACAATTGAAATTCCCCGGTATTTAATATGAAAAAGGCATGTTACAGTCAATTAAAGGTTGCTGTCGACTAAGTAATCGGGAAATAAACCGTACTATATCCGGTTTCAAACCCTTACGAGAGCTCCGGAGCAGTTGTAACTTACAAGGTACTTTACAATGTGTGACGTCATAACATGGCGGCTAATTTTGTTTCGAGTATTGCCTTCGGAGGCCTTACGACATTGTAACGGCTCCGTGGTGAGATACAACATTGTAAACTGTTTTGAGTATCCGGCCGGATACCAGAGTGGCCTGGTACCCATATTAGCTTGATTGATTTGTTGGCACCGTGTAACTTACGAATGATATTACCCAGCTATTAATTTGTACTGGTTTCTAATGATTTAATAGCTTTAACTGAACTTAATGAATCGGAAAAAATATCTATTCTGTCGTGGGTCGTCGATAGTGCAAAATCAATGGCAAAAAATTCGGCAAGAAAGATCGATGCATGATTCGGCAGTCGAAACTTCAATTGACATTCAGTCGACCATGCACCCGCACCCATACCCTTATTTGTCTTGGAGCCGTCGGTATATATATGAAAAGAAAAAAAAAAAAAAAAATAGACATTTAATAAGGATCTCTCTGAATCGCTGGCGTACTTCCACCTCCGGCGCCATGGCCTTAGCTGATGGAAGCCAAGCTTCCATGATGGAAAAATTGGGTGTTTCCCATGGCGCTATGTTTGATTGTACCAGGGTATCGATAGTAGAGAAATCTATACCGACTTTCTCGACAAGATCGTGGAGTCGCGTGGCAAAGAGCCTAATAACTCCATTGCCATTAGGATGGCTCGGGTATCGAGCCACCTTAGCGGCATAGGTCAGGGCTAATTGGCCGCGTCTGAGTCGGAGGCTCCAAGACACACATGTAAACAAGCATTATGCACAGCATCCAATCCTTTCAAAGTCGAGTTTGATGCAGAGTCATACACGATTGACCCATAATCTTTTTAAACCTAACCAGGGCTTCATATATCATTAGCAAATATTTTCTATCAGCTCCCCATTTATTACCAGCAATGTTTTGACATTTATTCTTTAACTGACTAATGTGGTCTTTCCAATTAAGTTTACAATCAAAGAGCAGACCAAGAAATCTAGCAGAATTTTGAACGGGTATTGGGTGGTTATCTAAAGTTAGTCTGATGTTTGGTCTCTTTATATGTGAAAAAAATACCCCAATACTCTTTCTTATGGAAAACTTAAAACCACACTGGAGGCCCCAGTTATGAATCATATCCAGTGCCAATTAGATGCGATTTGCCAAAAACTCAGGAATGCCATAATGCCATATAGCTGGAATGCCATAATGCACAATCATTGGCGTACAGTGAGTATTTAAGAATTCGAGGGGAAGCTGGTAGGATGCTCATCATAATGAATGATGAGCATTAAAATCACATAAAATTAATTTATTTTGTGGCAGACTATCCTGAAGAGCAAAAAGCTCATCATAAATTACCACTTTATCAGGGGGACAATAAAGCGCACATGTAGTCAGATACATGTTATTGTTGAACCAATATTCACTTCAGTGAAAGGGAGGCTATGGTGGATGTTCCTGGCGACTCCGCCTCCACCCCTACCCTCTCGATCCTTCCGACACAAATGGTAGTTCCTCAGCTAATAATCTGAGGTCATTTACTTTAGATCTAATGCGAAGATTACGTTTTATGGGGTTTAGAAGTGCCTTGTCCGCCAGTTTTAATTTTCTTTTTCTTTGGAGACAGTAGCCTCCATGTCCTGTGTCTCGCTGCCAGGGAGACGCCCATTGGAGGATGATCTGTTCCAAGAAACAGACCAAACACCAGGCGAAGTCCTAGCAGGAGCTGCCTGGACGAGAAGGTGCGATCCAGATTATGTTTTGGTATCATCCTCCTTATGATGCTGCTGCTTTTGCTGTGTTGCTTCAGCAATTTGTTGAATTTTATTTTTCAATTCTTTGATTTGACTCATTATTTCCTTGACCGTTTCCTTTAACTCTGCAATTTCTTTATCCTTAGCTGCAAGTTCCTTACTGATGCCGCTTGCACTGGAAGAGTTGTTAGTTGCTGCTGAAGCATAAGAAGTATTGGGTTTGCTGGTCAAACCTTCAACTTTCCTCTTGCCCTCTCATGTATGCAAATATTTCAGTCTCCTTCTTCAAGCTGCTGCACTCGGCAGAGACAGATTCATGGGGATCTCCACAGTTAGCACACTTGAGTGTTTTCTCAGTACATACAGCAGTGTTATGATCTCCAGCACATTTACTAGTATCTTTATTATTGCATCATAAAGAGGTGTGTCCAAATTTTTGGCATCTATTACAGCGCATAGGTTTTAAAATGTAAGGTCGCACTTGGACACGTTCATAACCAACCATGAAATACTCAGGAATTTTACTTGAAGCAAAAGTAAAAAAGCACAATCCGGTTTTTGTTCGCATATTCCCGTCTTTCTTGGTCATGCACTTTTACAAGGAGACTACCATCTCGCAATTTCCGGACAAAATCAAAATCGCCGTCCACTTGACCATCAAGGACCTTCTTGATGATGAAGGGGCTCACATTCAAAAGTGCTTGTTTTCATTCACGCATTTGACAATCATATACCTTGCCTTCTGGAGGGATTGAAAAGAATTGTCGTTCACGTTTGTCAGCAGTAGGGGTTTCGTTGTTCAAGGTCGCATTAGTCATAGGGGAGTCATGGGTCGTCCCCCCTCCTTGAGGAGGAGAAGGGGTAGCCGCGGGATCGTTCATGGTCCGAATCCTGGGCCCGTGCCTGTTGTCCTGAAGGGACCAGTTAACCCTTAACTATCGTTGATCAACCTAACAGCAATAGCTAAGAGAAGATTGTGGCAGTTTCCGTTCTCTTCCCCCTCCAGTGGAAGCCTGGTTGCGTTCTCCAGTACCAAAGAGGGATCGAGTTATGTGGAAGACACCTCCTTACCGCCGAACTTGCCTAGTGGGGAGGACGGTAATTCGATGCCCACCCCCCAAGCGAATACGGGACCCCACAAAGGTACTCCGGTAGGCTCAGGGAAGTCACATGAAGAATGAAGAAAAAGTGCGCCCAAAGGACGCCCCAGACTACTGGGCCTCCCTACCCAATGCCCATAAGGGCTACCCTAGTGTAGGAGAGAGCTGCGGGTCTGAGGTGGGGTGCTGAATACCACTACTGCAGTCTCGTGCGACCTGCAAAACAAGTCATTGTGGCTGCAGGCAAAGTGCAAATTCTGAAAAATCAAAGGTTTACTCTACGTAATTACTTTAACCAAACTCAGAAGCAATAACGCCGAGCGAGACGAGAGGCCCGGACACCAGGGTAGCTCCTGTGGCACAAGGCTTTGAATTTATTGCTGCTGCGTCTTAAAAAGAGGTCTGAGCCGATCAAAATCTCATGCACGAGTGGATTGGAGTAATCATTAACTGCTCTTATATCCTACATGTGACTGTGGACATCAAGTGGGTTTTGTCCGAAATCTATACGGAAACCATTGAATGAAGGAAGGGAAAGTACTCTCTTATGGTGTGATCGTGGACCGTTTTTTTCATATCTATTCACCAATGTATAACACACATTTCTCTCTAACGAAATAGCTCAATCGTCGACGCCCTTGGCTCGAGAAAACCAAAACGAAAGGAACTAGAAGATGAGAGGGGCGGGGCCAAAGCCATGACGTCTTTCCCACAAAGCCAATGGACCGCCAAGATATTCGCTATTATTAGCTGAATATTTATAACAACAACAATAATAATAGGATTACTGTTATTATACTGTGGGCATGAAACAACAATATCATTATCATTATATATCAAACAGTTGGGGCAAAAGAATTGACTCAAAATATCGTATGAAAAAAAGAAGAAAAAAAGACATGTTAGCATACGTAGCAAACAAAATGAAGCAGTAGTTGGAAATATAATATGCTTTGTAGATCTGGTTTGCATTTAACATGTGACTTGACGCATTATGGATATATGATAGTACTTTTATAATCAGATATTGAAACAATTTACTCATGCCTCCTGAATGTCATTTGAATAGGATCATAAGAACGAATGTTATGGTAAAACACTTATTACTGTTACCAGGACAGAACTTATCCAAAATCATTACAATTGTCGGAGTTGCAAAATCCCCCCTCTTGTTAAAGTAACTAATTTAAAGAATTAATCGGCTTTGTAAACGAATCATAACATATTTAAAAGATAAAGAACGCATAAAATACCTTGATACAAAGTTTAAATAAAACAAATAAATAAAACTTAAAATTTAAATTGTTGAGCTTTTTGAATTCAAAATGGGCCTCAGTGATCCATATGTACATATAAGAATCTTAAAATGTAAAAACAACTGTACTTCGGGGCTTTATCGTCTCTGGGTTGGAAAGGTAGATAAAAAATTATAATAAAATAATTTAATTGGTAAAAAATAATAATCAAAAATAGAAAGATTCGGCCGCCGTCATCGTAGGAGTGGTGCGTGTGCGAGCATCCTCCTCACTTGCGAGACAAACACCGTTTTTTGGGGCCAGGAGGTGATGCTGCCGGCCGGAGGACGTGTCATACTGTAGCAGAGGGTCGCATGGGGAAGGCTTCGATGCAGCAAAGCCGCCTCCACAAAGCCCATTGAAATTACAATGCAAAGTGTTGCCACGCACGGCTCCACCAAGAGGAAGTGTTGCCACCTTTATTTCTTATAATTTCCTTTTTCCGTGCCTGTGGGAGAGTTGGAGGTGAGAAGAGATTGATGTACTTCATTAGTGATTGTCGGAGGACAGGCGAGGTCAGTCACTACAACGACCCATCCTTTTCTCAAGTATCGGTAATATAACCTAATATCATAACTCCCTCCACACTCCCTTCTCGAGGGCTTTATCCTATTCACAAAAAATAAAAATAAAATAAAAATTCGATTATGTAACCCTCTCTCCCCCACCCATTCCTTTCTCGAGAAACTTTCCCTCCCCTCCTCCCTCCCACCTCTTCTCTCCCTCCCCCTCCCCAAATCCTAGATTCTTCCCTCGTCCTTCCCTTTCTTCGTCCATTTAGCACGGGACAATATTTGTTCTCAAGGGCAATATTCCAGAGTGCTTCATGCGCTGCATTCTGGAAGCAAAGCCCTCGATGCAGCGCGAGTTTCCCGAGCAGAAAGGGAAAAGTTTTGGGCTGAGGATTTGGGGAAGAAAACCTTTTGGCGAGGAAGACAACGAACGTTTCCAGACGTTTTACTCCTCTTCGGTTTCAGCTTATTCTTTTTCCTCTGGATTTTATTATCTGTCAAAATGCTTCTGAAAATCACATGAATATAATAAAATATTTCGTTTCAACGCAACATTTCGTTGCAGATATCAAATTACATTGTGTATGAATCAATCCATAATTTTCATTCCACGTTTTCTTTCGTAATAATTGCTGAATTTCTATTAATTTCATGGAACGCCGATTAGAATATAATTTGCTTGTTCTCATTGTTATAACTCTCCTATTGATACAAGAGAAAGAAGTTGTTGACTTGTTTATTTTGTACATTTCAGGCGGCAAAGGTTTCCAAATGACATTTTCGAATCTAAGTTTGGTTCAGGCGTTCATTTTGGTTTATTCTTTGTCTCTTTTATCTTTAATCTATCTCTCGGAAATTTACGGATATTTTGTATATCTATATGGCTATACATATTTGCACTTATATATAAGCATATAACAATTATTATGTTACATTAATATACATAGTTATACAAACAAATATCAAAGAAAAAAGTGGTAATTTCTCCAAAGAGACGAAGAAAAAAAATAATGATGCATGCACATCCTGTAAGGTTATATGAGAAAGGAACCCAAAAGAGGCCACCCGTGAGGCGGAAAGCTTCAGGCTTAGGGGCCAAGGAAAATGAGGGGCCCCGTTCGTTCCTCGAAAAAGGGGGTGAGGGGACCAGGCTGAAGGCTCAGAACCCACACGACCTCACAAGCCAATTATCCCCGGATATGCAGGCCTACCAGGAGCGTGACCAATACGAAGCAGCATAACAAAAACATACAAAAATCTAAAATGAACAAAAAGAACCGTGCAGAAGGCACCAAAGTAAAACAAACTAATAAGTAAAATTCAATTGCCAGAGGGGCTTATGACTGAATAAAAATACGCCAGAAGGGCTTAAAAACAATAACAAGAACTAACATCTAAGATACAACGAGTAAAAGGTAAAATGAGGGAAGTAAAAGCTCAAGTAAAAGACAGTAAAAGGTATGAGCATGAATAAGAGTAAACAGTAAAAGGACAAGATTAAAGTAAGTAAAATTCAGAGAAAGTAAAAAGAAAAAGTCGAATGAGCACACATGGTTCACAGTGAATGTAAAATAGTAAAATGGCACGTCCAGCCTAAATACACCTGGGCAAGTAAAAGGGGCAGTACAACCTTGTTTCGGCATCCACGGTGTAAAATCCAGACAGGTAAATCCAAAGGGTAGTCAAAGCACAGTCAGAGTATCCACTTCCTTTATTAAACGTGAACGTGGGGGTTACATTAACTCCCGCGGACGTCGGCGTAGCACAAACAATAGCATAAACAATAAATAAGGATGGTTATAAATAAAAGAAAATGTACAAAAGATAAAAACCAATCACAAAAACAATTTAACATAAAAAGAAATCGTTAAAGAATTATAATTATGGTAAGAAAGACGTAAAAGAATCTGCTGCGATTCATGAATAAAAATCTTAAAATATGTAACTTACTCTCGCCGTAAAAGAGAAATTAAAAGGATAAATAAGTAAAAAGAAACCATACAAAAGTAAAGCGGACCTTAAAATACTTGTGATAATAAAAAAACGTGAATAAAAAGATGCAGTCGCAGCAGATGTGGACATCTGTTATCCGCACATCATCAATATCTTTGTAAACCATGTACGGATAATCAAGGATCTCAAAGTTTATTTAAAAGAATACAAAAAGGATGTAAATACAAGCAAAACATATGTAAAAATAAGAGCCAGCGTGGAACAGATATAAAATGCGTAAAAAGGAGGCTGGCAGAGGGAAGTGGTCCGGCTGTGCTCGACTCGCCCTGTGGATTTCGGCAGGATGCTGGGTAGGATAGGAATAGGATGGGAGCAGGGGAAGACAGGATTAAAGGTAGAAGGTAGGGTAAACGGGAAAAAGGAATGGAAAAGTGGGAAATTAACGTAGAAGCAGAAGGAAGTGAAAAAGCGAAGGAACAAGAAGAGGGTGCGAATAAGAGGGGTACGAGGGGGAAATGCGGCAGGATACAGGGCAGGATAAGGATAGGATGGGGGCAGGATAGAGTAGGGATAGTGGTAAAAGATAGAACAAGCAAGGAAAAGAAAAAGAGGAAGAAGCTACCGTGGAAGTAGAGAGAGAAGAGAAAAAGCGAGGGGACAGGAAGAGGGTGCGGATAAGGGGACGAGAGGTATAGAAGGATTGGAGCAAGAAAGGGGGGGGGGGATAGGTAGTGGGTATAGTGTGGGGGGGGGGGGGAGGAGGTTGAAAACCTCACAACCCTCCCATACCACGGGGTCGGAGAGGACATCGGAGACACACCTGGAAAGAGAAACAAGGAAGGCCTGAGCCCGATTACTTGCCTCAAAAGTTACGGGTGCATGTTCAGCTGGACGTGCATGACACGCATCACTGAACACACAAACACAAGTAAATAAAAATGAACAGTAAAAACAGTAAAATGAAAGTAAAACACAAAACACAAGCTTGTGACTAAAAGCAGCCCAGCCACGAAAAGGGGCCGGAAAAGGAGCCACAGCCCTGAACAGCTACACGTCTGGAGCAGGGGCAGCACTGGAGGACGGTTCCTGGGTCACATCATCAGCATCAGGTCCACCATTGAAGTCGGCTGGTCCATCTGGATCGACATCCTCAACATCAGGGTCCTGGGAAGGGTCAATGGGAACATCTGCGTCAAAGTCAGGAACATCCGGTGCTTCTGATACTGCGTCGTCCTCATCTTCCGATGCATAACACAGCTCCTGGGATGTCTTGAAAGGCTTTAGGTGGTTGAGATGCGCTCTCAGTCGTACATCTGTGTGGACATCTCTCACTTCAAAGGCCAGTGGTCCAAGTTGAGCAACAACTCTTGCAGGTCCTCGCCACTTTCCTGTTAATGGCGGTAGTGAACCAGTACGGTGCCTGTGCTCGTAATACCAGACGAGCGAGCCCACCTCTGGCAGGAATTGTTCTCTTGTGCCTCGATTATAGTACCTTCCATAGGTCTGTCTGGACTGTTTAGAAGCGGTGACAGCTGCTTGTCTGGCTGCCTGGAGTCGTTCCTGCAGGTTGAGATTTTCAGCAAACACTGCTTCATTTGTCAGACCAATTGGAAAATTGGCATGCCGGCCAGTCAGGAGATACAAAGGCTGTTCATGGGTCGTCCTGTGGATAGCAGAGTTGATCTGCAATCTAAGTTCAGGAATGAACTGGTGCCAGATCCTTGGTCTATGCTCCACCAAAGCAGTCAGAGCTGATTTGACGACACGATTGGTGCGCTCTATCATCCCATTGGCCTGGGGATGATAGCGGATGGTGTAGTGGTGACTGGCATGCATCATCAAGACAAGCTCCTTGAAGATACCACTGGTAAACTGCACCCCATTATCCGTCTGGATAACTCTTGGTGGGCCAAATAAGGTAACCCAATGGTCAACAAAGGCACGATGGATGTTAACGGCTGTTGACTTCCTCAGGGGCACAATCTGCAGCCATCTTGAGTGTTGATCAATGATGGACAGTGCATAGCGAACTGGGATGGTAGGTCCAAAGTCCATCAGGTCCATGGAGACACGCTCTAGAGGAAACTGGGCCAAGGGGGTCTCTCCCATTGGCACTCTCTGGGGGTTGCCTCTCGACTGCTGACACACAGGACAATTGTTAACATACTCCCTACAGTCCTTCAACATGTTGGTCCAGTAATACATCGACCTGGCATTGTCATAGGTCCGCTGAACTCCAGGGTGAGAAGCAAGTGGTGGTAAATGGGATGCCTTCAATGCAGAGTTCTTTAAGGATGTGGGAACAACAAGCTGGTAACAGATTCTGTCTGGAAGATGTCTAAGCCTGTATAGGATACCTTCCTTGATTTCAAACTCATCCAAGGAAAGTGGCCACTTTTTCTTTGGGACTGTACCATCAAGCAGATAATGTCGCAGGTCAGCAAGCTGAGGATCTTCCATCTGCTTTCTAGCAAGGACCTCAGGAGAGAGTTCAGTGATGGCCAGACCTGAAACTTGATAGCTAGGTGAATCCTCTAGCAGAGCAATATGTCTTGAGAGCAAGTCTGGGACAAAATTGGTAGGTCCCTCTTTGTAACGGATGTTGAAGCTGTAGAATGAAAGATCATGAGCATAGCGGGTCATCCGTGGAGACTTGGTTTTCCGAGAAAAGACATGTACCAATGGTCTATGGTCAGCATAAATTGTGAAGTGCCGTCCATAGAGGTAGGAGTCGAAGATCCTGACACCTTCAACCACACTGAGGGCTTCCAGGTCAATGGCAGGATATCTGGATTCAGCAGCTCGTAACTTGCGGCTGAAATAGGCAATGGCATGGGGTGCATTGTCATCAGACCTTTGCATAAGGCAAGAACCAATCGCGATGGAGGAAGTATGTAACTCAAACTCCTGGCTAAAATCTGGCTGACGAAGAACTGGTGCAGTGGTAAGACGGTCCTTTAGCTCCTGAAACGCCTTCTGTTGACCAGTTCCCCAAGACCATTTCTGATTCTTCTTAAGGAGCAAGTGCAGTGAGGAAGAAATGGTTGCGTAGCCAGGAATGTGCTTCCTGAAGAACCCGGTGCACCCTAAGAAACGGCGTACCTCACGGACATTACGTGGTGCTGGAACTTTGGCGATTGCTGCCACCTTATCCTGATTGGGAAGGACTCCTTCTGGACTGATGGTGAATCCCAAGAAGTCTATCGTAGTAGCAGCAAAATGGCATTTCTCCATGTTTAGTTTCAGTCCAGCTGCTGAGAGGAGCTGAAGTGTTTCTTTCAGGTCTTGCAGGTGCTGGAGGAATCCACGGCTATAGATGACAATGTCGTCTAGGTAACATAGAGTGTGCTTACCCAAAACAGGAGAAAGGAGGACATTCATGGTGCGTTGGAAGGTGGTTGGCGCAGTTGAGAGACCGAAGGGAAGACGGCAGAAGTGAAACAGCCGGTATCCATCGGAGAAGGCAGTCTTGGGCCTATCAGAGGGCTCCACCTCAACTGCCCAATAGGCTGCACGGGCGTCTAGTGTGGTGAATGTGTCAGTGGGACCCAATTCGTCGATGAGAGCGTCGATCCTGGGAAGTGGGTAAGTGTCCTTCTTGGTGACAGCGTTGAGGCCACGATAATCAACACAGAAACGAAGACTGCCATCCTTCTTCTTAACTAAGACCACTGGGCTCAGCCAAGGACTACATGAAGGCTCGATGACACCTGATCGCAGCATGGAGTCACACTGCTGCCGGATGGTCTCCTTAGTAGACTGTGGCAACCTCCATTGACGGACACGAACTGGTTTGGCGTCCTCAGTATCAATCTGATGGCGGATCCCGGGTATGTGGCCAACCGTCACAACCATCAAAAAGCTCCTGGAACTGCTCCAACAGTTGGTCAAGTTCCTGTCGCTGATGCTCCGGTAAATGACTAAGGTCAGGTATACCATTAGCTTCATTGTCATCACCTGGTTCTACAACAGCTTCGCATGTGGCAACAGCTACAGAGGGTGGTAAGAAAGTACCCTCGATATCCCAATCTTCTTCAGGAATGTCTGGTAAATAGGCGGAGAAATCATCCCATTCCATCTCGGGTTCAACAGCTTCAGATAACAAGGAGGATTCATTGAAGTGCTTCGGCTCTGTGATGGCAGAAGCAGTTGTGAATGTGCTCTCCTCTTCAGTTTGAAATGTAGACCTCGGCTCTGTCATGGCAGAGGTTGATGAACATCCCAGGCCTTGAGCTACTGTAGTTCCTGGACTGACGGGACACCTGTCTTGCCCGGCAGCAGCAATACCTGTAGACCCAGGGGCTGTATGGATCCTATCCTCGGTGAAATCGAGTTCCTCCTCAAGGCCAGTCCTGACAGGAGGTACATGATTCCTGGCAGCTGTGTCCCTGAAGGTTGATTGTGCCCGTGGCTGGTCAGGCTTCTTGATGGACTGGGGAGCACTGTAGACCTCTCCTAGAGGTGTGACGGTCCCAAGTCTTGTACCCTGTTTCAATACTAATGGCCGTGAAGTGTGATTCAGGGACCATATGGAGCATCGTCGTCGAGTGGCGGTCGTAACAAGGTGCGGTAGGGTTAGTTCATCAGTCACAGCAGGTGTTAAAACGACATCTCCATCTGTTTGTCCAAGGCAAGAGATGCATCCTTCTAGAAAGCGACCTGAATGTGGCGGGATCTCAGTAGGTCGTGCAAGGTGTACTGCAGCTTCTGGTGGAGTAGATGGTCGGATGGGGCTTTGGAGTCCAGTAGGAAGATCAGCTAGGTCTAAGTCAACCAGGCTAATCTGCAGGGAATGAGCGTCGGTATACAGAAGCGACAACTCACAACCTCCTAGAATCAGTAGTCCATGAGATGACTCTGCTTCAGATTGTAAAGTGAAGTCTAGGCGTCGCAAGAAGTCTGTCCCAAGGAGAACATCACCATGGAACGAAAGGTCAGCTACTATCGAGCGGTGAAGTAACATGAGATCCTTGCTGATGTTAAAGGAGAGCGTAACCTCTGCAGCTGGATGGAAAGGATCTCCTGAGACACCTTGGAGAGTCTTGCTAGAAGTGTGATGTTGGAGCTTGTTTGACGGATCAATCACTTCTAAGGCACTAGGTTTGACCAGAGTGACCTGAGACCCAGTGTCAATGAAGCAGAGAAGAGTCTTCCCATCAACACTGAGTGCCACGACTGGCCGTCCGCCGACTGCTGGAGTACTCACTGCTGCTGCTTGCAACTGCTCTGTCTGGACTGCGATAGAGCGTGTGTGGGTTCCCTCCTGAGAAGTTGCCAGTGAAGCTGGGAACCCTTCCTTCCTGGCCTCTCGGAAAGGGGCACTCACGAGAGAGGTGACCGCTTCTACCACACCGAAAACAAGAGTAGGCTGAGGGTGATGGTTGGCGGGCGGCAGCCCTGCATTCCCGGGTGCTGTGGGTTGAACTGTGATGGTACTCACACCACACGTTACGCCGTGATGTTGGAGATGAGGACAGAGGCCGAGCAGGTGGAGGTGATGCAGCTAGAGGAAACAGGTCATAGCGGTCTCGTGCACGGGGTGGACGGTCTGGGGTGCGACATCGAACCTGGTACTCCTCTTCCTGCAGGTCATTTGGAGACTGATGGCGAGTGTTGGAGCTGCCATGCCGGATGCCATACCTTGAGTTCCAGAGCTTCTGTGCGGTTTCTGCCAGCTGGATTGGCGAGCAATCATCCTTGAGAACAAGGAGATCCCGCAAAGTGGACGGTAATCCAGCAAGGAAGACCCGCCTGATCAGCTCTGAAGGCTCTCCAACAGCTCCTCGGTGGTCCCGGTAGCCTTGGAAGACCGACGCCTCCACCTCAAGGAAGAAGTCCATTGGAGCCTGCCTTTCACTCATGCTGTGATCATAGAGCACTTTGAAAAAATCAGAGGCAGTGTACGTGCCCCTGAACTTACGCCTCAGCTGCCGCTTGAAAGTATCCCAATCCTGTATCCCGTCAAAACTCTCGGAGTTGATGATGGTCTCCGCTCTGCCCCGACAACTTGCTCTTGCAGCCCGGATGTATGTATCACTGGTTGGGGGCCTTACCAGGTTTTCAATAGCCCGAATGTAGCTCTCCACCTCCTGGTTTCTTTTCAGGGGCTCACAAGCAGAGGTTTCCCCTTTAAAATGAGGTATAGAGTCACGGGACACCAGATACGGGATTGCATCTCTGAAAGGCGGTTGGCATCGAAGGTGGTCTTGTGCTGGCTCCTCGCCATACCTTGTGCGTGACGATGTGGTCAGTCTTGCGGCCGGCTCAGGGATTGTCTGGTTAGCCTCCCGTGCTGCTTCCACTCTTCTGCACACCGGAGGTTGCTGACCATCTAGCTGCCTCTGTAAAAGAGCCTGCTCTTGCTGTTGTAGACGCCTCTCCCTCTCCTCCAGTTGCCGCTGCCATTCCCGGAGGTCTTCTCTGGTAGCTGCTGGGTGAATGGGGTTAACACTTCTGGGCGCAGGTGGTGTGGTGACTTGTATACGAGGGAGTGGAATATCCGCTGGCTGTTCCTCAGGCTGTGCTGCTGAGGGAACCTGGCTCCCATTACTGCGGGATACCACCGCCTCGGTAAGAGCAGTCCTTGCCTGAAGTTGGTCCTCCAGTTGTTGTAGCCTGTCCTCGTTCTTCTGGGATATTTCCTCCATCCTGCGGAGGAGTTCGTCCCTGTTCTGGGCAACGAGGTCCATCATCCTCTGCAGCATTTCCTCCATAATGGTAACTTCCCCCTCCACGGCTTGAACAGCGTCCTGTACTTGGCTACGAGAACCCTGTACAACTAAAACTGGGAGGGATGCACGGTTGTCAGGCGAAGAAGTACGTGAGCTTGGCTGGCTCGATGACTTGGTGCTTCGTAAAGACCTCCCACGTCCAGGCATAGTACAGAGCCTGGTAACAAGGGAAACAAGTTCCCACACACAAAAGAGCTGTACAACTCAATCACAAACAAAAAGGGGCCAGAGATACTGGCTGACTCACAAAACAAAGTGAACGGTGATGCGTGTAACTGAGGCCAAATGCTGACACATGAAAGATTAAAATAACCAAAACTGCCCGTAAACTGGGTAAACACGAAAAAAAAGACAAAGAACCAAGTGTACACAGGAGATAAAGTAAAATTAGCAGGGGTAAAAAGAAAGATTAGAACACGGTAAAATGAAAGTGTCCCTATACCTAGTAAGAGCCACAAAGTAAAACTAACTGGTGAGCGGGCATTAGTAAAAAACAAGACATAAAATGCTGAAAGAGAAAAGCCTCGCTCAAAAAATTCTAAAACACTACGAAATCTGAAATAAAACAAAACACAGAACAAAACACAGAACATAAAACAAGAAACGTGGCTCTTCTAATACTACTAAAACTAACCTAACAGGAAAAAGCTAAATGCTGGACTTTAAAAAAAATCTTCATATTAGTCAACGAGCAAAGAAACTCATAAATACACTCCTGGTAGATCCCACTCGCTGCCACCAAAAATGGGGTGTACCTGTAAGGTTATATGAGAGAGGAACCCAAAAGAGGCCACCCGTGAGGCGGAAAGCTTCAGGCTTAGGGGCCAAGGAAAATGAGGGGCCCCGTTCGTTCCTCGAAAAAGGGGGTGAGGGGACCAGGCTGAAGGCTCAGAACCCACACGACCTCACAAGCCAATTATCCCCGGAGATGCAGGCCTACCAGGAGCGTGACCAATACGAAGCAGCATAACAAAAACATACAAAAATCTAAAATGAACAAAAAGAACCGTGCAGAAGGCACCAAAGTAAAACAAACTAATAAGTAAAATACAATTGCCAGAGGGGCTTATGACTGAATAAAAATACGCCAGAAGGGCTTAAAAACAATAACAAGAACTAACATCTAAGATACAACGAGTAAAAGGTAAAATGAGGGAAGTAAAAGCTCAAGTAAAAGACAGTAAAAGGTATGAGCATGAATAAGAGTAAACAGTAAAAGGACAAGATTAAAGTAAGTAAAATTCAGAGAAAGTAAAAAGAAAAAGTCGAAGGAGCACACATGGTTCACAGTGAATGTAAAATAGTAAAATGGCACGTCCAGCCTAAATACACCTGGGCAAGTAAAAGGGGCAGTACAACCTTGTTTCGGCATCCACGGTGTAAAATCCAGACAGGTAAATCCAAAGGGTAGTCAAAGCACAGTCAGAGTATCCACTTCCTTTATTAAACGTGAACGTGGGGGTTACATTAACTCCCGCGGACGTCGGCGTAGCACAAACAATAGCATAAACAATAAATAAGGATGGTTATAAATAAAAGAAAATGTACAAAAGATAAAAACCAATCACAAAAACAATTTAACATAAAAAGAAATCGTTAAAGAATTATAATTATGGTAAGAAAGACGTAAAAGAATCTGCTGCGATTCATGAATAAAAATCTTAAAATATGTAACTTACTCTCGCCGTAAAAGAGAAATTAAAAGGATAAATAAGTAAAAAGAAACCATACAAAAGTAAAGCGGACCTTAAAATACTTGTGATAATAAAAAAACGTGAATAAAAAGATGCAGTCGCAGCAGATGTGGACATCTGTTATCCGCACATCATCAATATCTTTGTAAACCATGTACGGATAATCAAGGATCTCAAAGTTTATTTAAAAGAATACAAAAAGGATGTAAATACAAGCAAAACATATGTAAAAATAAGAGCCAGCGTGGAACAGATATAAAATGCGTAAAAAGGAGGCTGGCAGAGGGAAGTGGTCCGGCTGTGCTCGACTCGCCCTGTGGATTTCGGCAGGATGCTGGGTAGGATAGGAATAGGATGGGAGCAGGGGAAGATAGGATTAAAGGTAGAAGGTAGGGTAAACGGGAAAAAGGAATGGAAAAGTGGGAAATTAACGTAGAAGCAGAAGGAAGTGAAAAAGCGAAGGAACAAGAAGAGGGTGCGAATAAGAGGGGTACGAGGGGGAAATGCGGCAGGATACAGGGCAGGATAAGGATAGGATGGGGGCAGGATAGAGTAGGGATAGTGGTAAAAGATAGAACAAGCAAGGAAAAGAAAAAGAGGAAGAAGCTACCGTGGAAGTAGAGAGAGAAGAGAAAAAGCGAGGGGACAGGAAGAGGGTGCGGATAAGGGGACGAGAGGGATAGAAGGATTGGAGCAAGAAAGGGGGGGGGGGATAGGTAGTGGGTATAGTGTGGGGGGGGGGGGAGGAGGTTGAAAACCTCACAACCCTCCCATACCACGGGGTCGGAGAGGACATCGGAGACACACCTGGAAAGAGAAACAAGGAAGGCCTGAGCCCGATTACTTGCCTCAAAAGTTACGGGTGCATGTTCAGCTGGACGTGCATGACACGCATCACTGAACACACAAACACAAGTAAATAAAAATGAACAGTAAAAACAGTAAAATGAAAGTAAAACACAAAACACAAGCTTGTGACTAAAAGCAGCCCAGCCACGAAAAGGGGCCGGAAAAGGAGCCACAGCCCTGAACAGCTACACGTCTGGAGCAGGGGCAGCACTGGAGGACGGTTCCTGGGTCACATCATCAGCATCAGGTCCACCATTGAAGTCGGCTGGTCCATCTGGATCGACATCCTCAACATCAGGGTCCTGGGAAGGGTCAATGGGAACATCTGCGTCAAAGTCAGGAACATCCGGTGCTTCTGATACTGCGTCGTCCTCATCTTCCGATGCATAACACAGCTCCTGGGATGTCTTGAAAGGCTTTAGGTGGTTGAGATGCGCTCTCAGTCGTACATCTGTGTGGACATCTCTCACTTCAAAGGCCAGTGGTCCAAGTTGAGCAACAACTCTTGCAGGTCCTCGCCACTTTCCTGTTAATGGCGGTAGTGAACCAGTACGGTGCCTGTGCTCGTAATACCAGACGAGCGAGCCCACCTCTGGCAGGAATTGTTCTCTTGTGCCTCGATTATAGTACCTTCCATAGGTCTGTCTGGACTGTTTAGAAGCGGTGACAGCTGCTTGTCTGGCTGCCTGGAGTCGTTCCTGCAGGTTGAGATTTTCAGCAAACACTGCTTCATTTGTCAGACCAATTGGAAAATTGGCATGCCGGCCAGTCAGGAGATACAAAGGCTGTTCATGGGTCGTCCTGTGGATAGCAGAGTTGATCTGCAATCTAAGTTCAGGAATGAACTGGTGCCAGATCCTTGGTCTATGCTCCACCAAAGCAGTCAGAGCTGATTTGACGACACGATTGGTGCGCTCTATCATCCCATTGGCCTGGGGATGATAGCGGATGGTGTAGTGGTGACTGGCATGCATCATCAAGACAAGCTCCTTGAAGATACCACTGGTAAACTGCACCCCATTATCCGTCTGGATAACTCTTGGTGGGCCAAATAAGGTAACCCAATGGTCAACAAAGGCACGATGGATGTTAACGGCTGTTGACTTCCTCAGGGGCACAATCTGCAGCCATCTTGAGTGTTGATCAATGATGGACAGTGCATAGCGAACTGGGATGGTAGGTCCAAAGTCCATCAGGTCCATGGAGACACGCTCTAGAGGAAACTGGGCCAAGGGGGTCTCTCCCATTGGCACTCTCTGGGGGTTGCCTCTCGACTGCTGACACACAGGACAATTGTTAACATACTCCCTACAGTCCTTCAACATGTTGGTCCAGTAATACATCGACCTGGCATTGTCATAGGTCCGCTGAACTCCAGGGTGAGAAGCAAGTGGTGGTAAATGGGATGCCTTCAATGCAGAGTTCTTTAAGGATGTGGGAACAACAAGCTGGTAACAGATTCTGTCTGGAAGATGTCTAAGCCTGTATAGGATACCTTCCTTGATTTCAAACTCATCCAAGGAAAGTGGCCACTTTTTCTTTGGGACTGTACCATCAAGCAGATAATGTCGCAGGTCAGCAAGCTGAGGATCTTCCATCTGCTTTCTAGCAAGGACCTCAGGAGAGAGTTCAGTGATGGCCAGACCTGAAACTTGATAGCTAGGTGAATCCTCTAGCAGAGCAATATGTCTTGAGAGCAAGTCTGGGACAAAATTGGTAGGTCCCTCTTTGTAACGGATGTTGAAGCTGTAGAATGAAAGATCATGAGCATAGCGGGTCATCCGTGGAGACTTGGTTTTCCGAGAAAAGACATGTACCAATGGTCTATGGTCAGCATAAATTGTGAAGTGCCGTCCATAGAGGTAGGAGTCGAAGATCCTGACACCTTCAACCACACTGAGGGCTTCCAGGTCAATGGCAGGATATCTGGATTCAGCAGCTCGTAACTTGCGGCTGAAATAGGCAATGGCATGGGGTGCATTGTCATCAGACCTTTGCATAAGGCAAGAACCAATCGCGATGGAGGAAGTATGTAACTCAAACTCCTGGCTAAAATCTGGCTGACGAAGAACTGGTGCAGTGGTAAGACGGTCCTTTAGCTCCTGAAACGCCTTCTGTTGACCAGTTCCCCAAGACCATTTCTGATTCTTCTTAAGGAGCAAGTGCAGTGAGGAAGAAATGGTTGCGTAGCCAGGAATGTGCTTCCTGAAGAACCCGGTGCACCCTAAGAAACGGCGTACCTCACGGACATTACGTGGTGCTGGAACTTTGGCGATTGCTGCCACCTTATCCTGATTGGGAAGGACTCCTTCTGGACTGATGGTGAATCCCAAGAAGTCTATCGTAGTAGCAGCAAAATGGCATTTCTCCATGTTTAGTTTCAGTCCAGCTGCTGAGAGGAGCTGAAGTGTTTCTTTCAGGTCTTGCAGGTGCTGGAGGAATCCACGGCTATAGATGACAATGTCGTCTAGGTAACATAGAGTGTGCTTACCCAAAACAGGAGAAAGGAGGACATTCATGGTGCGTTGGAAGGTGGTTGGCGCAGTTGAGAGACCGAAGGGAAGACGGCAGAAGTGAAACAGCCGGTATCCATCGGAGAAGGCAGTCTTGGGCCTATCAGAGGGCTCCACCTCAACTGCCCAATAGGCTGCACGGGCGTCTAGTGTGGTGAATGTGTCAGTGGGACCCAATTCGTCGATGAGAGCGTCGATCCTGGGAAGTGGGTAAGTGTCCTTCTTGGTGACAGCGTTGAGGCCACGATAATCAACACAGAAACGAAGACTGCCATCCTTCTTCTTAACTAAGACCACTGGGCTCAGCCAAGGACTACATGAAGGCTCGATGACACCTGATCGCAGCATGGAGTCACACTGCTGCCGGATGGTCTCCTTAGTAGACTGTGGCAACCTCCATTGACGGACACGAACTGGTTTGGCGTCCTCAGTATCAATCTGATGGCGGATCCCGGGTATGTGGCCAACCGTCACAACCATCAAAAAGCTCCTGGAACTGCTCCAACAGTTGGTCAAGTTCCTGTCGCTGATGCTCCGGTAAATGACTAAGGTCAGGTATACCATTAGCTTCATTGTCATCACCTGGTTCTACAACAGCTTCGCATGTGGCAACAGCTACAGAGGGTGGTAAGAAAGTACCCTCGATATCCCAATCTTCTTCAGGAATGTCTGGTAAATAGGCGGAGAAATCATCCCATTCCATCTCGGGTTCAACAGCTTCAGATAACAAGGAGGATTCATTGAAGTGCTTCGGCTCTGTGATGGCAGAAGCAGTTGTGAATGTGCTCTCCTCTTCAGTTTGAAATGTAGACCTCGGCTCTGTCATGGCAGAGGTTGATGAACATCCCAGGCCTTGAGCTACTGTAGTTCCTGGACTGACGGGACACCTGTCTTGCCCGGCAGCAGCAATACCTGTAGACCCAGGGGCTGTATGGATCCTATCCTCGGTGAAATCGAGTTCCTCCTCAAGGCCAGTCCTGACAGGAGGTACATGATTCCTGGCAGCTGTGTCCCTGAAGGTTGATTGTGCCCGTGGCTGGTCAGGCTTCTTGATGGACTGGGGAGCACTGTAGACCTCTCCTAGAGGTGTGACGGTCCCAAGTCTTGTACCCTGTTTCAATACTAATGGCCGTGAAGTGTGATTCAGGGACCATATGGAGCATCGTCGTCGAGTGGCGGTCGTAACAAGGTGCGGTAGGGTTAGTTCATCAGTCACAGCAGGTGTTAAAACGACATCTCCATCTGTTTGTCCAAGGCAAGAGATGCATCCTTCTAGAAAGCGACCTGAATGTGGCGGGATCTCAGTAGGTCGTGCAAGGTGTACTGCAGCTTCTGGTGGAGTAGATGGTCGGATGGGGCTTTGGAGTCCAGTAGGAAGATCAGCTAGGTCTAAGTCAACCAGGCTAATCTGCAGGGAATGAGCGTCGGTATACAGAAGCGACAACTCACAACCTCCTAGAATCAGTAGTCCATGAGATGACTCTGCTTCAGATTGTAAAGTGAAGTCTAGGCGTCGCAAGAAGTCTGTCCCAAGGAGAACATCACCATGGAACGAAAGGTCAGCTACTATCGAGCGGTGAAGTAACATGAGATCCTTGCTGATGTTAAAGGAGAGCGTAACCTCTGCAGCTGGATGGAAAGGATCTCCTGAGACACCTTGGAGAGTCTTGCTAGAAGTGTGATGTTGGAGCTTGTTTGACGGATCAATCACTTCTAAGGCACTAGGTTTGACCAGAGTGACCTGAGACCCAGTGTCAATGAAGCAGAGAAGAGTCTTCCCATCAACACTGAGTGCCACGACTGGCCGTCCGCCGACTGCTGGAGTACTCACTGCTGCTGCTTGCAACTGCTCTGTCTGGACTGCGATAGAGCGTGTGTGGGTTCCCTCCTGAGAAGTTGCCAGTGAAGCTGGGAACCCTTCCTTCCTGGCCTCTCGGAAAGGGGCACTCACGAGAGAGGTGACCGCTTCTACCACACCGAAAACAAGAGTAGGCTGAGGGTGATGGTTGGCGGGCGGCAGCCCTGCATTCCCGGGTGCTGTGGGTTGAACTGTGATGGTACTCACACCACACGTTACGCCGTGATGTTGGAGATGAGGACAGAGGCCGAGCAGGTGGAGGTGATGCAGCTAGAGGAAACAGGTCATAGCGGTCTCGTGCACGGGGTGGACGGTCTGGGGTGCGACATCGAACCTGGTACTCCTCTTCCTGCAGGTCATTTGGAGACTGATGGCGAGTGTTGGAGCTGCCATGCCGGATGCCATACCTTGAGTTCCAGAGCTTCTGTGCGGTTTCTGCCAGCTGGATTGGCGAGCAATCATCCTTGAGAACAAGGAGATCCCGCAAAGTGGACGGTAATCCAGCAAGGAAGACCCGCCTGATCAGCTCTGAAGGCTCTCCAACAGCTCCTCGGTGGTCCCGGTAGCCTTGGA
Source organism: Penaeus chinensis (assembly GCF_019202785.1). NCBI lineage: Eukaryota > Metazoa > Arthropoda > Malacostraca > Decapoda > Penaeidae > Penaeus > Penaeus chinensis. The sequence continues at coordinate 11,914,818 of NC_061832.1, forward strand.
AGACCGACGCCTCCACCTCAAGGAAGAAGTCCATTGGAGCCTGCCTTTCACTCATGCTGTGATCATAGAGCACTTTGAAAAAATCAGAGGCAGTGTACGTGCCCCTGAACTTACGCCTCAGCTGCCGCTTGAAAGTATCCCAATCCTGTATCCCGTCAAAACTCTCGGAGTTGATGATGGTCTCCGCTCTGCCCCGACAACTTGCTCTTGCAGCCCGGATGTATGTATCACTGGTTGGGGGCCTTACCAGGTTTTCAATAGCCCGAATGTAGCTCTCCACCTCCTGGTTTCTTTTCAGGGGCTCACAAGCAGAGGTTTCCCCTTTAAAATGAGGTATAGAGTCACGGGACACCAGATACGGGATTGCATCTCTGAAAGGCGGTTGGCATCGAAGGTGGTCTTGTGCTGGCTCCTCGCCATACCTTGTGCGTGACGATGTGGTCAGTCTTGCGGCCGGCTCAGGGATTGTCTGGTTAGCCTCCCGTGCTGCTTCCACTCTTCTGCACACCGGAGGTTGCTGACCATCTAGCTGCCTCTGTAAAAGAGCCTGCTCTTGCTGTTGTAGACGCCTCTCCCTCTCCTCCAGTTGCCGCTGCCATTCCCGGAGGTCTTCTCTGGTAGCTGCTGGGTGAATGGGGTTAACACTTCTGGGCGCAGGTGGTGTGGTGACTTGTATACGAGGGAGTGGAATATCCGCTGGCTGTTCCTCAGGCTGTGCTGCTGAGGGAACCTGGCTCCCATTACTGCGGGATACCACCGCCTCGGTAAGAGCAGTCCTTGCCTGAAGTTGGTCCTCCAGTTGTTGTAGCCTGTCCTCGTTCTTCTGGGATATTTCCTCCATCCTGCGGAGGAGTTCGTCCCTGTTCTGGGCAACGAGGTCCATCATCCTCTGCAGCATTTCCTCCATAATGGTAACTTCCCCCTCCACGGCTTGAACAGCGTCCTGTACTTGGCTACGAGAACCCTGTACAACTAAAACTGGGAGGGATGCACGGTTGTCAGGCGAAGAAGTACGTGAGCTTGGCTGGCTCGATGACTTGGTGCTTCGTAAAGACCTCCCACGTCCAGGCATAGTACAGAGCCTGGTAACAAGGGAAACAAGTTCCCACACACAAAAGAGCTGTACAACTCAATCACAAACAAAAAGGGGCCAGAGATACTGGCTGACTCACAAAACAAAGTGAACGGTGATGCGTGTAACTGAGGCCAAATGCTGACACATGAAAGATTAAAATAACCAAAACTGCCCGTAAACTGGGTAAACACGAAAAAAAAGACAAAGAACCAAGTGTACACAGGAGATAAAGTAAAATTAGCAGGGGTAAAAAGAAAGATTAGAACACGGTAAAATGAAAGTGTCCCTATACCTAGTAAGAGCCACAAAGTAAAACTAACTGGTGAGCGGGCATTAGTAAAAAACAAGACATAAAATGCTGAAAGAGAAAAGCCTCGCTCAAAAAATTCTAAAACACTACGAAATCTGAAATAAAACAAAACACAGAACAAAACACAGAACATAAAACAAGAAACGTGGCTCTTCTAATACTACTAAAACTAACCTAACAGGAAAAAGCTAAATGCTGGACTTTAAAAAAAATCTTCATATTAGTCAACGAGCAAAGAAACTCATAAATACACTCCTGGTAGATCCCACTCGCTGCCACCAAAAATGGGGTGTACCTGTAAGGTTATATGAGAGAGGAACCCAAAAGAGGCCACCCGTGAGGCGGAAAGCTTCAGGCTTAGGGGCCAAGGAAAATGAGGGGCCCCGTTCGTTCCTCGAAAAAGGGGGTGAGGGGACCAGGCTGAAGGCTCAGAACCCACACGACCTCACAAGCCAATTATCCCCGGAGATGCAGGCCTACCAGGAGCGTGACCAATACGAAGCAGCATAACAAAAACATACAAAAATCTAAAATGAACAAAAAGAACCGTGCAGAAGGCACCAAAGTAAAACAAACTAATAAGTAAAATACAATTGCCAGAGGGGCTTATGACTGAATAAAAATACGCCAGAAGGGCTTAAAAACAATAACAAGAACTAACATCTAAGATACAACGAGTAAAAGGTAAAATGAGGGAAGTAAAAGCTCAAGTAAAAGACAGTAAAAGGTATGAGCATGAATAAGAGTAAACAGTAAAAGGACAAGATTAAAGTAAGTAAAATTCAGAGAAAGTAAAAAGAAAAAGTCGAAGGAGCACACATGGTTCACAGTGAATGTAAAATAGTAAAATGGCACGTCCAGCCTAAATACACCTGGGCAAGTAAAAGGGGCAGTACAACCTTGTTTCGGCATCCACGGTGTAAAATCCAGACAGGTAAATCCAAAGGGTAGTCAAAGCACAGTCAGAGTATCCACTTCCTTTATTAAACGTGAACGTGGGGGTTACATTAACTCCCGCGGACGTCGGCGTAGCACAAACAATAGCATAAACAATAAATAAGGATGGTTATAAATAAAAGAAAATGTACAAAAGATAAAAACCAATCACAAAAACAATTTAACATAAAAAGAAATCGTTAAAGAATTATAATTATGGTAAGAAAGACGTAAAAGAATCTGCTGCGATTCATGAATAAAAATCTTAAAATATGTAACTTACTCTCGCCGTAAAAGAGAAATTAAAAGGATAAATAAGTAAAAAGAAACCATACAAAAGTAAAGCGGACCTTAAAATACTTGTGATAATAAAAAAACGTGAATAAAAAGATGCAGTCGCAGCAGATGTGGACATCTGTTATCCGCACATCATCAATATCTTTGTAAACCATGTACGGATAATCAAGGATCTCAAAGTTTATTTAAAAGAATACAAAAAGGATGTAAATACAAGCAAAACATATGTAAAAATAAGAGCCAGCGTGGAACAGATATAAAATGCGTAAAAAGGAGGCTGGCAGAGGGAAGTGGTCCGGCTGTGCTCGACTCGCCCTGTGGATTTCGGCAGGATGCTGGGTAGGATAGGAATAGGATGGGAGCAGGGGAAGATAGGATTAAAGGTAGAAGGTAGGGTAAACGGGAAAAAGGAATGGAAAAGTGGGAAATTAACGTAGAAGCAGAAGGAAGTGAAAAAGCGAAGGAACAAGAAGAGGGTGCGAATAAGAGGGGTACGAGGGGGAAATGCGGCAGGATACAGGGCAGGATAAGGATAGGATGGGGGCAGGATAGAGTAGGGATAGTGGTAAAAGATAGAACAAGCAAGGAAAAGAAAAAGAGGAAGAAGCTACCGTGGAAGTAGAGAGAGAAGAGAAAAAGCGAGGGGACAGGAAGAGGGTGCGGATAAGGGGACGAGAGGGATAGAAGGATTGGAGCAAGAAAGGGGGGGGGGGATAGGTAGTGGGTATAGTGTGGGGGGGGGGGGGAGGAGGTTGAAAACCTCACAATCCCATAAAAAAGCGATTAAAATGCAAATCCACCGAAGGGCGACACGCTTTATGTGGTAATGAGCAGCCACAGGAAAGGCAAGGGAAGCGGTGCTGTTCAGTCTCAATGTATTAGGAGAGCGACGAGGCTTTGGTCGTTTGGCGCTCGCGTGCACTATCGCTCAGCTGGTCAGGATTCGGTAATATATATATATATATATATATATATATATATATGGATACAGTTATGTATATATATGTAAATATATGTGTGTGTGTGTAAATGTGTATATTTATATATATATATATATATATATATATATATATATATATATATATATTCTTGTTTGTAGGGGCGTGTGTTTTGCGATTTTCCAAGTGATGTCTTAGTACAATTTTGACTTGAAATTATCAGGCGCCGCCTCACTTGCGAGTCACCCGCGTAGGTGGGAAAGGCCCGTCAGGTTGGCCAATCACTTGTGAATTTCGTTTATTACTGACACACACACACACACACACACACACACACATATAGTTAGTTTTACTACTACTGGTAAAGCTAAATTTGTGCCGTGGTGTTATCTTTTTCACACACATACATATATATATATATATATTTATATATATATATATATATATATTTATTTATTTATATATATAAATGTATATATATATATACATATATATATTATCTATATAAATATATGTATATACAAAATATACAGATATATGTAAATAGGTATATTTGCATAAGTATATATACATATATTTGTGTGGTGTGTGTGTGTGCGTGTGTGTGTGTGTGTGTACATTTATGTATGTATAAAGGTAGTTAGATATAGATAGATAAATAGGACACACACACACACACACACACACACACACACACACATATTTACACAACTGGACCTAAGGCACCAAAAGACTAGTTTCATTTCAAAGATATATTTCTGCACGTGCTCTTCCTCAAATAGATGTAAACAACCCATTCATATTGGCCAAAAGAACAAAAGCTGATTGACGTCAAGGAGAAATTGCCTGTATTCATGTTCATTGAATAATTCATTCATTTTGGCATTCATTTATTCCCGTGGAGAGGACACCATCAGGGAAGGTGCTGAGCGGCAATGATTATCAATATACGATATTTTATGAAGGAGAGAGAGAGAGAAAGAGAGGGAGAGGGGGGGGGGCAAAGAAAGAAAATGAATGAAAAAGAAAAAATAGAGATGAATACAGACAGCGGAAGCATGGAAGACAACTAACAAGTTCAAAAGAAAAAAAAAAAAAAAAATATAAAAGATATCATTATAAGAGAGCTGTAAATGCAAGGACGATGCAGCTACATAAAAGATGAGGTCGTATCATGACTACTATATTGAATATATATGTGGGCGTGTGCATTTGTGTGTGTATAACACATATATACACACATATTTTTATATACATACACATATATGTATATATCTGGATATATATGTACATATACTTATATATGTATGTATATTTATATATATGCATGTATGTATATATACATATATAAAGTACATACACGTTATCTTATACTATATCACGGTCTTCACTGTCAATGCCTCTGTATTAAGTATTAAGGAAACAAATATATGAGCATCCTCATTTTCGTCAAATCTCTTAGCAGGAAATGGTGTAATTCATGCAACAATGACGTTCATAATATTGCTATCGAAAACGTTCTCCATTAAATCCAAATAGGTGGGGAGGAGCGGTGTGAGTAGCCCCCCCCCCCCCCTATATGCCTGATGCTTGTGAATAATTCTCACAACTCTGTAAATCAGATGTTGCTGAAATTGATAATAAAATACAGTAAAAATATTTCTGAAATCTTTAATGAGCACCCCTCCCCTCCCCTCCCAGCCGTTGCCTGGCATCTTGTTGCACAACCCCCCCTCTCCCCCACCCCTTCTCGAGAGCCTCTTTTTGGAACATGAAATGGATCCGTTAATGATTATAATGATGTGTTTCTACTTTAGTGATTCTTAAAATTACCTTTAATACGGCCTTTCTCGTGCCCCTTCCGCGCCCCATAATTCTATTAACTCATTGCCGCCGGGAAAAATTAATAAAACTTGGGGAAAATGCAGTGCTGATTTTTTTTTTTTCTTTTTTGTGAAACGTCCCTACACATAGATGGCTCTGCCTTACCTGATTTCACCTTTCCTTGAATTGGCGGAAAAATGTATTTGTTACTAGTGCAATGGATATCGATGGTGTTATTTTTATTATAAATAGTATAATTACTATAATGTTATAAACATTAGTAATAGCAAAATAAGATAACGTAAAATATTTTCGTAAATTAAAGAAAGGGGTAAACGGGTGAGGCAGACAGTACTCGTAATTGGCTCATTGGTGATTTAGTACAAGTGTAGCCATCTATGCGTAAAACAATTAAACAAGTAAACTCACAGTGGGCATGGCATGGCATGTGTGAAAGTTGTGATAGTAAAGGGTAAAGTTTAACCGACATTTGTACCATGCGTTTGTTTCTGCTCTTCGTAAAGTGTTGGAAAGGTTGGGGGATGCTGTCGGGTTGCTCAAAACAAACATTATATATAAATATAAATATATATATATATATATATATACATACACACACACACACACATATATATATATATGTTACAATTATCTCTTAACATCATAAATATCATTCGAATTGCCAAAGACCAACTCAAGCCGCCCACAGGCTTTCGACAAAGGAAAAAGACCATAATCGATAAGAAAGATCAGTCACTTTCCTAAAGGCAATCGATTTCCTTCCCAATCGGAATTCTGAAATTCCGATAACCGGTGAAAGGGTACACGCTTGAGAATATTTTCTATGTATTTTCGATTAATTAGTTATTCGTATTCATAGAACGATTTATATATAAAACTCGGTTTCCATAAATCGTTACAAGCTTTTGCTTATTAATCTCTCAAGGGACAGAGATGGATTGTTAATCAATTAATGACGTATTAGATTATACCAAAGACATATTCTCATTTTAATGATTATTGCGAGTCTCATCAGTGCTATATTTTAACAATTATGCAGTAATTTCATATGCGAGTGAAATCAGGCATACATTTGGTATATAAACATTTCTAGCGGTCATACTTGCAGTCATATTAGTAATAACGTGATGAAATAATAAATCCTGCAGTCAGCGTCCATAAGTTGGCTTACGTACAAGGAATGGAATTTGCGAAACTTAGTATTCCTTAAGTTTATTGCCGAAGTTGAAACTGTGAGTATATTCAGGAAAGGACATCCAACTCTAACATTAAGGCTTTTTGACGGTTTCTGATTGATCGTTTGTCACATTACAGGGCATATTTTATAATGTACCAAAGGGAATACAGTTGACACAGAATTATCCATTATATAAACACACATACACACACACACACACACATACACACGCATACACACACACACACATATATGCATATAAACATGTATGTATATATATATATATATATATTTGAATATATATAGATATATATCCACACACACACAAATGCACACAAAAACACACACACACACACTTTTATATACATATATATATTCATTATTGAATTCAATTGAATTCACTATTGAGATGTTATTTGGCAGTATCCCCTTGCCTGATTGGATGCCCTTTCTAACCAACCACTGTTCGGCGAGCTAACACCTGTACCAAGGCGGCAACATCTACGACACCCGAGTTTGACTTCTCGCCGTGAGATCGATGCAGCAGTCGGAGCGCAAGCATTTTCACGACTGCCGCGGCGTATTCAACTCGGGACCCTGAGGGTCGGTGTCTAGAGTTCTAACCACTGGACCATCGCGTAAGTCATATATATACACATTTATATATACAATTTATATATAAATATATATACTAAATATTCATATATATATATTTATACATATATACATACGTATATATACATTATATATAAAATTCAACTCGGGACCCTGAGGGTCGGTGTCTAGAGTTCTAACCACTGGACCATCGCGTAAGTCATATATATACACATATTTATATATACAATTTATATATAAATATATATACTAAATATTCATATATATATATTTATACATATATACATACGTATATATACATTATATATAAAAATATATATACATACATATATATACATATATATACAGATACATACAAATATATACATATATATATACAGATACATACAAATATATACATATATATACATATACATACATATATGTAAATACATATATATATATATATATATATATATATATATGTATTCATATTTTATCTTTAGGCACAGAAAAGGAAAAACTGGCAACTCAAACCCGGCCTCCGATTTGCCTCTCTCTTTTTTATTTACTGATTTTAAAATCTTATCAGCTTACTTAATAGCTAAGTTTGCATATGTCTGGAAGTTTTGAAACGTATATACAACGTAACTATTGCTTTATACGAGTGGTTCCAATACTTCCCCCAGGCAGGTGCCCCCTTGACTTCCAGGTGGATTACTAGCGCCCCCCACCCCCTCCTTCATATGGACATGCGAACACACACTTTTTATTCTGATGTGCTTTAAATTGGAAACAGCAGGATTAAACACTAAGAAAACCTAATTATGCAAATAATTTTATTTTGCAGTTTTAGCTGTGTCAGTGATATACCTTTTGCCTCACGCCCCCTGTAAACGCCCCTGGCTAATGGTAGCGGGCGTGCCAGGGTGTAGGGCTGCAGAACTGCCAACCTTGTTCTTTAGGTTCGTTTGGGTGATTGCGTCCCCGAGTCAGATTCTTCATGTTCTAATATTTTACAACCATAAAACAGATACTGGGTAATATAAAACAAACAAAGAAACTTGTGAATAAAATAATGAAATGAGTAAAACGGACAGCAGGGAATCATGCACACATAAAACTGACTGAGGGTGGGGGCAAACAAGAGAATTCTGATCATGTATACATTTATTTAGGCACCAGATTATCAATTCAGTTTGCATGTATAGCATGTGCACTTGGCCACGTACTTACGAAAATCCAGGCGAAAATTCAGCAGCCAAAACATACACCCACTCGTCAGTCACACGGCAAAACACACCCCCAACAAGGTGTTAAGCCTATCAAGGTAAGAGAAAAAAGAGACCCGAGTATACTGTGCGGCCCCCTTTTAAAGGTAGAGGGCGCGCAGGCTCTCTCTGAACAAGTTATATCTAAATATCCCCGTAAACAATTAAATAAGGATAAAAATGATTAGAAGATAAAATGATAACTAAAAGATTAAGAAGTGATAAACAAAAGTACAGATATTAAAGAATAAAAAAAGAGTAACAGACGAAATGCTAAAGAAAACAGAAAACTGGAAAAACGAGGGTAACTTAAGAAAAACAAAGTAAAATGAGGACGAGATAAAAGATTTAAACGAATTCACACATGCGCACACACCACACAACATAAAACGGCAAACTGAACAATAAAAAGGCAAACTGAACAATAAAAAGGCAAACTGAACATAAAAAGGCAAAGTGAACATTAAAAGGCAAACTGAACATTAAAAAGGCAAACTGAACATAAAAAGGCAAACTGAACATAAAAAGGCAAATTGAACATAAAAAGGCAAACTGAACAATAAAAAGGCAAACTGAACATCAAAAAGGCAAACTGAACATCAAAAAGGCAAACTGAACATAAAAAGGCAAACTGAACATAAAAAGGCAAACTGAACATAAAAAGGCAAACTGAACATAAAAAGGCAAACTGAACATAAGGTAAAACTAGAATTACTGGATTGTCAATATTCTCTTTAAGGTATATTCACGTGCCGGAGAGGCAGCCGCAATCCCTGATCCCGATGAAAGTCTACTGGCCCCGCTACCGGCAACAGAGAGGGATGCAGCGGTTTGTTTCACAACATCTTCCCTCCCCTCCTGACTTCGATCGCCTCCTCTCCGTCGTCAACGTTCGTCAAAGGGTTCTAACTCTCTCCGGCGGTCCCTCACGCTCGGTCCGGCCCATTCATATCAGAACGTATGGCAGGAACCGGGGTGTCACAAGGGAACGCACAGAGACGACTAGAGGAGCGATCGGAGGCCGACCACTCACGACAGAGGGCAACGGGCGCCACTGCAGGTCCCAAGGAGAAGGACGAACGAGACACGACCATGGACAGGCGCCGACACCTGCCCTCTAATACCGACCATAACTGTGGGTGGACTAGAGCATAATGGCAACAACCTCCGAAAAGAGCTGGATTATTACGTGGACTTAGCTGTGAACGCAATATACATACAAATGAAAAGACGTCCAGTGCAATAAATATATCTAAAGCCAGAATACAATCTAAAATTAAAAGAAACCAAAATAAAACAAAACCAAGGAAGGATAAAAGCAAAGGAAAAAAATGCCAAAATAAAAAAAAAAGGGGCCAGGCAAGGTCATCAAACTTAAAACCAAAATCAGTAAAACCAAACAAAACCAAGAGCATTAAACAATAAAACGATAATACAATTAACCCAATGCCGTCGGGGAAAATGAACAAAAAATGGGGAAAATGCTGTGCCCATTTTCTATATTTTTTTTGAAATGTCTGCTCATAGATGGCTCTGCTAGTGCTTAGCCACAAAGGAGTCAATTAGTAGACCTTGTGACCATACGTGATTTGAATTGGCGGGAAAAACGTGTTTTTTACTAGTGCTATGGATATCGATGGTGTTATTTTTATTATAAGCATTATAATTATTATAATGTTTTTTAATATTAGTAACAGCAAAATAAGATAATGTAAAATATTTCGTAAATCAAAGAAAAGGGTGAACGGGCGAGACGGGCAGTACTCCTAACTGGCTCATTGGTGACTTGGTACAAGTATAGCCATCTATGTGTATAAACAATCAAACAAGTACTAACAGTGGGTAAAGCACGTGTCTACCCGTCGTAACCGTCGGCAAGGGGTTAAAAACAATACAGTATACAATAAGATAAGCAGGGATAAGATCAAGGTAATGGTTTTACATAAAAAAAAAAAAAAAAAAAAAAATGTACAACAAACAAAACTGAACTAAAAGATCCAGAAATAAATAATGTGCATTTCAAAACAAAAGCAAGAAAAGAAGAAACAGGTTACTGCCCTTTCGAGACAACATGTAAGATTATTCCTCGTTAGGCACACGGCAGCCAGAGAGTAACAGCACTTCAGCAAGATCTTCAGGGACATCTGGATCTGTAGGGGAAGGATAACCATTAGCCTCACTATCTCCTATTGACTCTGGAAAGTGCAGCTCATCACTGACGTTGAAGGGACGTAATTGATTGAGATGAAGCTTGCGTTCCTTCTGTGGAGGAGCAAGATCCTTAATGATCCTTGTCACAGGACCCAGTGACTTCACAATCCTTGGACCAAGTACAGTACGACGTCGTCTACCTCCCTGTTTAGAAAAATCTTTAAATAGTACAAGGTCGCCTACATTAGCTGCAAACTTTCTTTTACGTATATGCTTATTGTAATCCCTGGTCCATTTCTCACGGGACTGGGCGGACGTTTCTGCAGCAATACGTCGAGCTTCCTGTAGCCGCTGGACATATGCTCCTGCAGCTTCTGGATCCACCTCCATATGGTTTGTGTTTACTTGAGGAAAGCTTCCATGGTGACCCATTAGAAGGTACAATGGTTGTTCTCCTGTAGACCTATGAACTGCTGTATTAACAGCGAGGCGAACATAGGGAAACAGTTCATCCCATTCATGAGGAAAAGTCTCCAGTAGAGTGGCTAGGGCGTTTTTCACCACTCGGTTGGTCCTCTCAACCATGCCATTAGCCTGTGGATGGAAAATCGTTGTATAACTGGTCTTAATGCTTAGCAACTCACAGACTTTAGAAAAGAGGACATTCTTGAATTCTATGCCATTGTCAGTTTGTAATAACTTTGGTGGGCCAAACAAGGTTATAAAGTGGCAAAGAAAAGCCTCAGTGACTGTAGAGGCATCTTTACTTGAGAGTGCTATGAGTTGCAAGTATCTGCTAGCATGATCAACAATGGATAGCATATACCTATTCCCTTCAGTAGTTGTATCAAGCTCAAGGAGATCTGCTGATACTTTCTCAAGCGGAAGTGTTGCTGGGGGGGGCTGCTGCAGGAGGTGCCCGGTAGGCTGCACCTTTACGTCGTTGACAAGCTTGGCAGCTGGCAACATAATCTTTGACGGTACGAAGCACGTTTGGAAAGTAAAACATGTCCCGTAACTTACAGTAAGTGCGGTAAGTCCCTTGGTGAGCTGCAGAGAATGAGCGAGTCGAAGTGCCGCACTACGGAGGGCCTTTGATACTACTAACTGATGGAGCACCCGATATGGAAAATGGCGCACATGGTATAGTACATCACCTCTCATCTCAAACTCATCTAGGCAAAGCGGTAAGCGACGCTGGGGAAGTCTTTCCTCTTCCAAATAAGAGATAACCTCCTTCCAAAGAGGATCTTCCAACTGCTGAAGTCTGAGTGTTTGAGGTTCAATATCTTGAAGCGAGATGGCTGCAATGGCTCTACTAAACTGATCTGTAACACGATGTTGCGTACCTTGTCGATATCTGAGGGAATAGTTATAGTAACTTAATTCATTTGCCCACCTGCTCATTCTCACTCTTTGTCCTACTGGCAAATACATAAACCAAGGGTCTGTGATCAGTATATATGATAAATTTACGCCCATAGACATATGGGTCAAATGCTCTAACTCCCTCGACAACTGCCAATGCTTCTGCATCAATTGCTGGGTACCTTACCTCAGCATCCCTGAGTTTCCGAGAGAAATAAGCCACAGGATGGATATGGCCATTATCATCACCTTGCATGAGACATGCCCCAATTGCTACTCCTGATGCATCTGTGTGGATCTCAAAAGGTCGGTCAAAATCTGGTTTCTTTAAGACTGGAGATGAACTAATGGCTTCCTTAAGCTGTTCAAAAGCATGTTTTTCATTCTCTCTCCACTGAAACTTACTATCTTTACGGGTGAGACCAGTCAGAGGGGCAGCAATTTTGGCATAGTCTTTAATGTGCCTTCTAAAGAAGCCAGTACAACCCAGGAAACGACGTACTTCCTTAACAGTCTTAGGAGCTGGCCTCTCAGCGATGGCAGAAATCTTTTCAGGGTCAGGCTCAACACCAGCTGGAGAAACCTTGAAACCCAAAAATCTGAAGGAGTTTGCTGCAAAGGTGCATTTCTTTTGATTAAGACGAAACCCAGCTTTCAATAACAATTTTAGAGTTTCCTCTAAATGGCAGAGATGTTCAGTAAAGGATCTACTATGTATGACAACATCATTTAAATAAGCGATGGTGTGCTTACCAAGGACTGGTGAAAGGATGCAGTTGATGGCCCTTTGAAAAGTAGATGGAGCAGTGGCCAGTCTAAAATGTAACTTACGGAACTGAAATAAGCGGTGTCCATCTGTAAAAGCAGTTTTTGCCTTATCTTCTGGAGCAACTGCAACTGTCCAGTAGGCGATTTTGCCATCTATAGCAGAAAACCAAGTCGTACCATGTAGCTCATCAAGCAGTTCTTCAATTCGTGGCATGCGATAGCTATCTAATTCTGTAATGGAATTCAGTTGTCTGAAATCAATACAAAAGCGTGTGGTGCCATTTTTCTTCCGTACTAAAACAACAGGAGAGAGCCAAGGAGATGTGGAAGGTTCTACAATTCCCTGCTTAAGCATAGCATCACATTCCTCTCGAATTAGCTTACGAGAAGCCTCTGGGAGGCGCCACTGACGTGTACGAAGTAGGCTACCCCCATTCGTCTTAATATGATGCTGGATACCAGGAACTGTACCCAGGGGTGCCTGAGAATCAAATAAGGGTAAGTATCTGGACAAAAGCTCTCTCAGTTGTGACTGCTGTGAAGTGGTCAGATGAGGCATGTCCAACTCCATTATGATTCTTTCTAATTCCCTCTCTTTTTCAGAAACACTTTCTACAGGAGCTGTATCTATACTTCCTGGTAAATTACTGTAAATGCCACAAGACTGACCTTTTTCATCCTCACCAAACGCAGGAGCTAGTAATGGTGCTGATGGTTGGAGATCGACATCAGAGAGTAGAAGATAATCATCGGCAGCTCCAAAATCTCCCACCGCATCAAATGAATCAAAACCGTCATCAATAAAGCCATCTTTAGTGTCCTCGAAACCTTCAGGTAAGTTGTCAGAAGATACCTTTATTAATAATTGCCTTTTCTTTTCAAGTAAGGAAGACTGCAGTACAGAACCTTCGGCAGATCCATCTACCCCAACGCATCCACACTTCCCAGGTAAGGAACATTCTTCCTCCCCAGATGGAGTAGAAACTACAGCACAGGGCTGTGAAGCATCCTCCTTCAGTGTGACAATTTCATCTATGTTTTCTAAAACACCAATACACATACCATTCTTCAGGCGAAGGGGGCGGGTTGAGTCATCTAACACCCACACATCAATCTTATGATTTTCTACTCTATGAAGGGAATGCGGAACAATCACTGGACATGCAACCCCAGCAACAGCAGCTACTTCTCCTGAAAAACACTTTGGCACAGTGCAAGACACAAAACAGCCGCTCCGTGGAGTTGCATTGCACATAAAGAAGACTGCTGAACTCCTGAAGACTCATTGACACACTGGATAACCTGTATTTCTAAAGACTTACAATTAGTATAGACAATAGGGAACTGTTCACCTTGCAGTGATAAATAGTCTGTCTTCAGGGGATCTAGATAATGGACCAATTTGAAATTGAAGCGTCGTAACAGATCCATTCCTACCAAAATATCTCCTGGGAGAGAAATATTAGAAACAAAACACACATTATGACGCATAAATAATAAATCATTAACAAAGAACTTAATGGCAGCTTCAGTCTCTACTGGTACACAGGAACCAGATACACCTCTCAACTGTTTAGAAGAACCATTACCTTTAATCTTAAGCTTTGAAATTATCCCTGCTTTTACAATAGTACATTCTGACCCAGTATCTATAAAACATTCACACTCAACACCATTCACACATAAAACAATCATTGGAGAACAGGCTGCTCTAGGGGATGAATTAGACGGATTCTGAGCATGGATCTCGGCTTCGGTCGATGCCAATGCCAGAAGTGGTGGAGCCGGCTGGACCCGTCTGGCGGCTGGAAAAGGGGCAGGCATAGGCAAAATGTCCGCGCTCCACACATTTAAAACAAGTTCGGTTAATCAGAACTCTGCATTCTGAACTATCATGGGCATCGGTCTTATGATATTTACAATGTTTTGGATGAACTGTGACCTTAGCTGCTGCAACACCCCGGGAACGAACATTATGATTAGTCCCATAACTAGTCTGAGGGTTACCCAAGTCACGCTTTACTGATGCTCCACAACGGGCATTCCATACCCTTTGGTCTGTCCCAACTAAATTATCTAATTCCACCTCTTCCTTCAGAGCAAGTGCCTCATGGAGCCAAGGCGGAAGGCCTTGTAAAAATACTCTTCTTAATAGTTCCTCTGGTTCACCAATTGCTCCCGGGTAGTCGCGGTAGCCTTGGTACAAAACACCCTCAAGGGCAAGATAAAAATCAAGAGGTGCTTGTCCTGGTAGAAGCCTGTTCTCATACAGTAATCTATAAAAGTCTCCAGATTTAATCTGAGCTTTTGTTTGAAGGTGGCCCAATCGAAGATATTATCAAATAAAGGTGAATTTACTATGAGATCTCCCGAACCACGACAAGTTGACTTAGCTGCCTTTAAAAATGCTGCATCTGTTGCTGGGTGGGTCAAATTCTCTATATTTCGTAACCATGATTCAACTTCATGATTATGGCGCAGAGGATGAGCTGCGGAGATCTCTGCTTTAAAATGGGGACTACTTTCCTTCGTAAAAATATGTTCAACGGTTGTGGGCTGAGGAACAATCATGGGGGAATTTGGCCTTGAGACTATCGCTTCTAACTGTTCATTCTTTAGCCGTAGATCATTGATTTCTAATTGGAGGTCTCTTAACTTACCCTGTAATTCGTCCACTATTGTCATGTCTACAACTGAGCCAATTACAAGAGGTTCCTCCAAAGGCGGCATAACAGATGCTGGGGAGGACCGGTTTGAACTGGCTTGCAGATGGTTGTGAATTTTGAGTATTCCTCCTTGTTCTAGGCATAATGGACTGATAGGCAGATCTCAAACTACAAGAAAGAAAGTATAATCGGGGGTCACGAGTAAGCAAAAATTCAGATAAAATAGCCAGTAAACATTTGAAAAGTTAAACAAGACAATAAAACATTTGATAAAGTTAAATGAGACAGTAAAACAGCGAATGTAAAATTAGAGTAAAAAGGTGCACAGTGAAAGATTATGCAAAGAAAGCCAAAGAAACACAGAACACGGTAAAATATTATAAACGAAACATGCTAAAATCAAACCGTAAAACAGAAAAAAAAGCAAATGACACTAAAAATGAATAATAAATACAATGTGGGACAGTAAAAGGATGCTGGGAATTAAGTAAAATTGACAGTAAATGACTACGAATTAAAAGCACAGGAAAATACAAAGCAGTAAAGGAAATAGAACAATAAAATCAAACAAACTGATTAAACACGTGAGGAACACTAAGAACACAAAGTAGTAAAATTAAACAGGAAAAAAATCACATACCAAAAACATGTGGAGACAGGTTATATAAAACACACATACAGAACGGAATTAAAACGTTAAAACATTAAAGGAAGGGCAACAGAAACGGGGTGAAGGCCGGTGCAACGAAAACGAGCTTAAAAGCAAACAAGACTTACAGTAATTACTAATGAACTGATAAAGCAAACCGGCTTTCTACAATCAATCCCACCGCTGCCACCATAAAATATATGGCTGAAGTGATTTGCAACGCCCCTGGCTAGTGGTAGCGGGCGTGCCAGGGTGTAGGGCTGCAGAACTGCCAACCTTGTTCTTTAGGTTCGTTTGGGTGATTGCGTCCCCGAGTCAGATTCTTCATGTTCTAATATTTTACAACCATAAAACAGATACTGGGTAATATAAAACAAACAAAGAAACTTGTGAATAAAATAATGAAATGAGTAAAACGGACAGCAGGGAATTATGCACAAATAAAACTGACTGAGGGTGGGGGCAAACAAGAGAATTCTGATCATGTATACATTTATTTAGGCACCAGATTATCAATTCAGTTTGCATGTATAGCATGTGCACTTGGCCACGTACTTACGAAAATCCAGGCGAAAATTCGGCAGCCAAAACATACACCCACTCCTCAGTCACACGGCAAAATACACCCCCAACAAGGAGGTGTTGAGCCTATCAAGGTAAGAGAAAAAAGAGACCCGAGTATACTGTGCGGCCCCCTTTTAAAGGTAGAGGGCGCGCAGGCTCTCTGTGAACAAGTTATATCTAAATATCCCCGTAAACAATTAAATAAGGATAAAAATGATTAGAAGATAAAATGATAACTAAAAGATTAAGAAGTGATAAACAAAAGTACAGATATTAAAGAATAAAAAAAAAGTAACAGACGAAATGCTTAAGAAAACAGAAAACTGGAAAGACGGGGGTAACTTAAGAAAAACAAAGTAAAATGAGGACGAGATAAAAGATTTAAACGAATTCACACATGCGCACACATCACACAACATAAAAAGGCAAACTGAACAATAAAAAGGCAAACTGAACATAAAAAGGCAAACTGAACATTAAAAAGGCAAACTGAACATAAAAAGGTAAACTGAACATTAAAAGGCAAACTGAACATTAAAAAGGCAAACTGAACATAAAAAGGCAAACTGAACAAAAAAAGGCAAACTGAACATAAAAAGGCAAACTGAACATAAAAAGGCAAACTGAACTTAAAAAGGCAAACTGAACATAAAAAGGCAAACTGAACATAAAAAGGGAAACTGAACATAAAAAGGGAAACTGAACTTAAAAAGGCAAACTGAACTTAAAAAGGCAAACTGAACTTAAAAAGGCAAACTGAACATAAAAAGGCAAACTGAACATAAAAAGGCAAACTGAACATAAGGTAAAACTAGAATTACTGGATTGTCAATATTCTCTTTAAGGTATATTCAACGTGCCGGAGAGGCAGCCGCAATCACTGATCCGATGAAAGTCTACCGGCAACAGAGAGGGATGCAGCGGTTTGTTTCACTACAGACGTTAAACGTAATTGATTGAGATGAAGCTTTGCGTTCCTTCTGTGGAGGAGCAAGATCCTTAATGATCCTTGTCACAGACCCAGTGACCTTCACAATCCTTGGACCAAGTACAGTACGACGTCGTCTACCTCCCTGTTTAGAAAAATCTTTAAATAGTACAAGGTCGCCTACATTAGCTGCAAACTTTCTTTTACGTATATGCTTATTGTAATCCCTGGTCCATTTCTCACGGGACTGGGCGGACGTTTCTGCAGCAATACGTCGAGCTTCCTGTAGCCGCTGGACATATGCTCCTGCAGCTTCTGGATCCACCTCCATATGGTTTGTGTTTACTTGAGGAAAGCTTCCATGGTGACCCATTAGAAGGTACAATGGTTGTTCTCCTGTAGACCTATGAACTGCTGTATTAACAGCGAGGCGAACATAGGGAAACAGTTCATCCCATTCATGAGGAAAAGTCTCCAGTAGAGTGGCTAGGGCGTTTTTCACCACTCGGTTGGTCCTCTCAACCATGCCATTAGCCTGTGGATGGAAAATCGTTGTATAACTGGTCTTAATGCTTAGCAACTCACAGACTTTAGAAAAGAGGACATTCTTGAATTCTATGCCATTGTCAGTTTGTAATAACTTTGGTGGGCCAAACAAGGTTATAAAGTGGCAAAGAAAAGCCTCAGTGACTGTAGAGGCATCTTTACTTGAGAGTGCTATGAGTTGCAAGTATCTGCTAGCATGATCAACAATGGATAGCATATACCTATTCCCTTCAGTAGTTGTATCAAGCTCAAGGAGATCTGCTGATACTTTCTCAAGCGGAAGTGTTGCTGGGGGGGGCTGCTGCAGGAGGTGCCCGGTAGGCTGCACCTTTACGTCGTTGACAAGCTTGGCAGCTGGCAACATAATCTTTGACGGTACGAAGCACGTTTGGAAAGTAAAACATGTCCCGTAACTTACAGTAAGTGCGGTAAGTCCCTTGGTGAGCTGCAGAGAATGAGCGAGTCGAAGTGCCGCACTACGGAGGGCCTTTGATACTACTAACTGATGGAGCACCCGATATGGAAAATGGCGCACATGGTATAGTACATCACCTCTCATCTCAAACTCATCTAGGCAAAGCGGTAAGCGACGCTGGGGAAGTCTTTCCTCTTCCAAATAAGAGATAACCTCCTTCCAAAGAGGATCTTCCAACTGCTGAAGTCTGAGTGTTTGAGGTTCAATATCTTGAAGCGAGATGGCTGCAATGGCTCTACTAAACTGATCTGTAACACGATGTTGCGTACCTTGTCGATATCTGAGGGAATAGTTATAGTAACTTAATTCATTTGCCCACCTGCTCATTCTCACTCTTTGTCCTACTGGCAAATACATAAACCAAGGGTCTGTGATCAGTATATATGATAAATTTACGCCCATAGACATATGGGTCAAATGCTCTAACTCCCTCGACAACTGCCAATGCTTCTGCATCAATTGCTGGGTACCTTACCTCAGCATCCCTGAGTTTCCGAGAGAAATAAGCCACAGGATGGATATGGCCATTATCATCACCTTGCATGAGACATGCCCCAATTGCTACTCCTGATGCATCTGTGTGGATCTCAAAAGGTCGGTCAAAATCTGGTTTCTTTAAGACTGGAGATGAACTAATGGCTTCCTTAAGCTGTTCAAAAGCATGTTTTTCATTCTCTCTCCACTGAAACTTACTATCTTTACGGGTGAGACCAGTCAGAGGGGCAGCAATTTTGGCATAGTCTTTAATGTGCCTTCTAAAGAAGCCAGTACAACCCAGGAAACGACGTACTTCCTTAACAGTCTTAGGAGCTGGCCTCTCAGCGATGGCAGAAATCTTTTCAGGGTCAGGCTCAACACCAGCTGGAGAAACCTTGAAACCCAAAAATCTGAAGGAGTTTGCTGCAAAGGTGCATTTCTTTTGATTAAGACGAAACCCAGCTTTCAATAACAATTTTAGAGTTTCCTCTAAATGGCAGAGATGTTCAGTAAAGGATCTACTATGTATGACAACATCATTTAAATAAGCGATGGTGTGCTTACCAAGGACTGGTGAAAGGATGCAGTTGATGGCCCTTTGAAAAGTAGATGGAGCAGTGGCCAGTCTAAAATGTAACTTACGGAACTGAAATAAGCGGTGTCCATCTGTAAAAGCAGTTTTTGCCTTATCTTCTGGAGCAACTGCAACTGTCCAGTAGGCGATTTTGCCATCTATAGCAGAAAACCAAGTCGTACCATGTAGCTCATCAAGCAGTTCTTCAATTCGTGGCATGCGATAGCTATCTAATTCTGTAATGGAATTCAGTTGTCTGAAATCAATACAAAAGCGTGTGGTGCCATTTTTCTTCCGTACTAAAACAACAGGAGAGAGCCAAGGAGATGTGGAAGGTTCTACAATTCCCTGCTTAAGCATAGCATCACATTCCTCTCGAATTAGCTTACGAGAAGCCTCTGGGAGGCGCCACTGACGTGTACGAAGTAGGCTACCCCCATTCGTCTTAATATGATGCTGGATACCAGGAACTGTACCCAGGGGTGCCTGAGAATCAAATAAGGGTAAGTATCTGGACAAAAGCTCTCTCAGTTGTGACTGCTGTGAAGTGGTCAGATGAGGCATGTCCAACTCCATTATGATTCTTTCTAATTCCCTCTCTTTTTCAGAAACACTTTCTACAGGAGCTGTATCTATACTTCCTGGTAAATTACTGTAAATGCCACAAGACTGACCTTTTTCATCCTCACCAAACGCAGGAGCTAGTAATGGTGCTGATGGTTGGAGATCGACATCAGAGAGTAGAAGATAATCATCGGCAGCTCCAAAATCTCCCACCGCATCAAATGAATCAAAACCGTCATCAATAAAGCCATCTTTAGTGTCCTCGAAACCTTCAGGTAAGTTGTCAGAAGATACCTTTATTAATAATTGCCTTTTCTTTTCAAGTAAGGAAGACTGCAGTACAGAACCTTCGGCAGATCCATCTACCCCAACGCATCCACACTTCCCAGGTAAGGAACATTCTTCCTCCCCAGATGGAGTAGAAACTACAGCACAGGGCTGTGAAGCATCCTCCTTCAGTGTGACAATTTCATCTATGTTTTCTAAAACACCAATACACATACCATTCTTCAGGCGAAGGGGGCGGGTTGAGTCATCTAACACCCACACATCAATCTTATGATTTTCTACTCTATGAAGGGAATGCGGAACAATCACTGGACATGCAACCCCAGCAACAGCAGCTACTTCTCCTGAAAAACACTTTGGCACAGTGCAAGACACAAAACAGCCGCTCCGTGGAGTTGCATTGCACATAAAGAAGACTGCTGAACTCCTGAAGACTCATTGACACACTGGATAACCTGTATTTCTAAAGACTTACAATTAGTATAGACAATAGGGAACTGTTCACCTTGCAGTGATAAATAGTCTGTCTTCAGGGGATCTAGATAATGGACCAATTTGAAATTGAAGCGTCGTAACAGATCCATTCCTACCAAAATATCTCCTGGGAGAGAAATATTAGAAACAAAACACACATTATGACGCATAAATAATAAATCATTAACAAAGAACTTAATGGCAGCTTCAGTCTCTACTGGTACACAGGAACCAGATACACCTCTCAACTGTTTAGAAGAACCATTACCTTTAATCTTAAGCTTTGAAATTATCCCTGCTTTTACAATAGTACATTCTGACCCAGTATCTATAAAACATTCACACTCAACACCATTCACACATAAAACAATCATTGGAGAACAGGCTGCTCTAGGGGATGAATTAGACGGATTCTGAGCATGGATCTCGGCTTCGGTCGATGCCAATGCCAGAAGTGGTGGAGCCGGCTGGACCCGTCTGGCGGCTGGAAAAGGGGCAGGCATAGGCAAAATGTCCGCGCTCCACACATTTAAAACAAGTTCGGTTAATCAGAACTCTGCATTCTGAACTATCATGGGCATCGGTCTTATGATATTTACAATGTTTTGGATGAACTGTGACCTTAGCTGCTGCAACACCCCGGGAACGAACATTATGATTAGTCCCATAACTAGTCTGAGGGTTACCCAAGTCACGCTTTACTGATGCTCCACAACGGGCATTCCATACCCTTTGGTCTGTCCCAACTAAATTATCTAATTCCACCTCTTCCTTCAGAGCAAGTGCCTCATGGAGCCAAGGCGGAAGGCCTTGTAAAAATACTCTTCTTAATAGTTCCTCTGGTTCACCAATTGCTCCCGGGTAGTCGCGGTAGCCTTGGTACAAAACACCCTCAAGGGCAAGATAAAAATCAAGAGGTGCTTGTCCTGGTAGAAGCCTGTTCTCATACAGTAATCTATAAAAGTCTCCAGATTTAATCTGAGCTTTTGTTTGAAGGTGGCCCAATCGAAGATATTATCAAATAAAGGTGAATTTACTATGAGATCTCCCGAACCACGACAAGTTGACTTAGCTGCCTTTAAAAATGCTGCATCTGTTGCTGGGTGGGTCAAATTCTCTATATTTCGTAACCATGATTCAACTTCATGATTATGGCGCAGAGGATGAGCTGCGGAGATCTCTGCTTTAAAATGGGGACTACTTTCCTTCGTAAAAATATGTTCAACGGTTGTGGGCTGAGGAACAATCATGGGGGAATTTGGCCTTGAGACTATCGCTTCTAACTGTTCATTCTTTAGCCGTAGATCATTGATTTCTAATTGGAGGTCTCTTAACTTACCCTGTAATTCGTCCACTATTGTCATGTCTACAACTGAGCCAATTACAAGAGGTTCCTCCAAAGGCGGCATAACAGATGCTGGGGAGGACCGGTTTGAACTGGCTTGCAGATGGTTGTGAATTTTGAGTATTCCTCCTTGTTCTAGGCATAATGG